>NC_079203.1:25914873-25989873 GCF_026745355.1 Beta vulgaris subsp. vulgaris
ATTCGAGAGAGAGAGAAGGCAAAGGAAGATCGGCCAAGGAGAGAGAGAGAGAAAAAGAAAGTCGGCTGAGGAGAGGAGAAGAAGAGGGTTTAGGGTTTTCTGAAATTCCCTTCCTTTTCTTTTTATACTCCCTTCAAAAGATAGTCACCCTAGGTCAAGTGAAGATTAGGTTATTCTTTTAAAACTCCGAAAATTCCTAACAAATTCATACTAACAATAATTTATTCCTATTAATTTGTAAATAGATTAAAATACCTTTTTATTAACTCTTTTATATTTTCTTAATTAGTACGAAATTAGTATTAAAATACGGAGTATTACAGGCTTCCCCCCTTAAAAGAAGTTTCGTCCCGAAACTTTGAGGTAGCCCGTCTTAACGACGATCTTTTGTACTTCTAAGTCCCAAATTTCACAAGCGTTTTCTAACGTTCACACAATAGATAAGCAGTTTTCACACATAACTAGCATATAACTAACATAATCAACATAATTAACATACTTTAGGGTGAAAGCGCGAAATTCTATCGCATTCTTCCCCCCTTAAAGAAAAGTTACGTCCCCGTAACTCACGTACCTCTTGGAAAAGCTCAGGGTACTTCAGACGCATTGCATCTCGGCTTCCCATGTGGCTTCCTCGGTAGTTTGATTTCTCCACAACACCTTGACAATTCTGACGTCCTTATTCCTCGTACTTCGCACTTTGCGGTCTAGGATCTGGACAGGTTTCTCTTCATAGGACAAAGTTTCGTCTATCTCTACGTTTTCAGGTTCAAGGACATGTGACGCATCAGGTACGTATCTCCGGAGTTGGGATACGTGAAACACGTTATGGACCCTTTCTAGGTCGTTGGGTAAATCCAGGCGATAAGCAACTTTCCCTACCCTCGCCAGTATCTCATAGGGTCCTATGAACTTAGGGCTTAGCTTCCCCTTTTTCCCGAATCGCATCACTCCTTTCATTGGGACACCTTAAGCAACACTTTTTCCCCAACTTCGAAATTTTCATCCCTTCGCTTCTGGTCGCATAGGATTTTTGCCTGTCCTGTGCAGTCTTAATCTTTTCTTGAATGACTCGCACTTGATCCATCGTCTCTTGAATCATATCAGGTCCTAACACTACAGTCTCACTGATGTCGTTCCAACACAAAGGGCTACGACACTTTCTCCCGTACAACGCTTCAAATGGTGCCATCTTAATACTAGCATGGTAGCTGTTGTTGTATGAGAATTCTATGAGGTCCAAATGGTCTTCCCATGACCCTTGGTATTCTAAAGCACATGCTCGCAACATGTCCTCTAAGGTCTGAATAGTTCGTTCGGTTTGACCATCGGTAGCTGGGTGAAAGGCTGTACTCATTAATAGCTCACTACCAAATGCTTCCTGGACCTTTTTCCAGAAATTCGACAGGAATCGAGAGTCTCGATCTGATACTATACTTGTGGGTACTCCATGCAATCGAATGACATTTTTCACATAAGCCTTGGCTAAGGCTTCCATACTCCACGTATCTTTCATAGGTATGAACCTTGCTGTCTTGGTTAGTCTATCCACTATCACCCAAATGGTATTATTGCCTCCCCGACTCCTAGGTAAGGCGACAACGAAGTCCATGGATATCGAGTCCCATTTCCATGTCGGAATGTCTAAGGGTTGAATCTTTCCCTGAGGTCTCTTGTGTTCACTTTTGACTTTCTGGCATGTTAAGCATTTGGAAACAAACTCAGCTACTGCTCTCTTCATACCAGGCCACCAAAACATCTTCTTGAGGTCCTTATACAACTTATCTCCCCCTGGGTGGACAGAATACGTCGTGTTATGACCCTCGCTCATTATCTTTTGTTTCAGCTCTTCACATTTTGTGGCACGCACCACCTACCCTTATATCGTATGCTTCCATCCTCATGGATCGCAAACCCCTCTGCTTTGCCCTCCTTAAGCTTTGCCTTGACTCGCTCAAGTTTCACATCCCCAGGTTGACTCGCCCTTATCTCTTAGGAAGTTAGGTTCGATGGTTAGGGCACTCAGCAATCTTTCTACCTCCCCTTCATGAACAACTTCTATCTGAAGTCTAGAGAATTCCTCACAAAGTTTGTCGGCAACGACTAATGTATTCAGGCTATGGCTAGACTTGCGACTTAACGCATCAGCAACAACGTTGGCTTTACCCTCATGGTATTGGATGTCTAAGTCATAGTCCTTGATGAGCTCTAACCATCTGCGCTGCTCATGTTGAGGTCTTTCTGGGTGAAGATATATTTAAGGCTTTTGTGATCGGTGAAGATACGGCAGGTTACCCCATAGAGGTAGTGTCTCCAGATTTTGAGTGCAAATACTATGGCGGCCAGTTCTAGGTCATGTGTTGGGTAATTGACTTCATATGGCTTCAACTGTCGGGACGCATAAGCTATAACTTTCCCGTTTTGCATCAGAACACAACCCAACCCATTTTTGGATGCATCACTATACACATCATATCCTTCGTTCCCATTAGGCAAGGTTAGGACAGGGGCTGAGGTTAACCTCTCTTTGAGCGTTTGGAAGGCCTTCTCACTGTCCTCATTCCAGGTAAACCTACAATCCTTCTTCATCAGGTTTGTCATAGGTTTTGCTATTTTGGAGAAGTCTTTCACAAATCTCCTATAGTAACCGGCTAAACCCAAGAAACTTCTTATATCCGTGACATTCTTTGGGGTAGGCCATTCACTCACGGCTTTGATTTTCGCAGGATCTCTGATACACCCTCCTTAGAGATAAAATGACCCAAAAATGACACTCTTTCCAACCAAAATTCACATTTCGAAAACTTTGCATATAGTTGGTTGTCCCTAAGTGTCTGCAAAATGACCCTCAAATGATCCTATGTTCCTCCTTGTTCTTAGAATAGATCAGGATATCGTCTATGAATACCACGACGAATTTGTCTAGGTAGGGTCGGAAAATTCTATTCATAAGGTCCATGAAAACTGCAGGTGCATTGTTAACCCAAAAGGCATAACCGTAAACTCATAGTGGCCATATCTGGTTCGAAAGGCAGTCTTAGGTATATCATGATCAACAATCCTCAACTGATGGTAACCAGACCTTAAGTCGATTTTGGAGAACATCCCCGCACCCTGAAGTTGGTCGAACAAATCATCAATCCTAGGTAATGGATACTTGTTTTTCACGGTGACATTGTTCAACTCCCGGTAGTCTATACATAACCTCAAGCTACCATCCTTCTTTTTCACAAATAAGACGGGTGCTCCCCATGGCGACATGCTAGGTCTAATATACCCTTTGTCTAGTAGTTCCTCTAACTGGTTCTTTAACTCATTCATTTCTGCCGGAGCCATCCGATACGGGGCTTTCGAAATGGGTCCAGTCCCAGGTACTAGGTCAACGGTGAACTCTACATCTCTCCTTGGAGGCATACCAGGTATTTCCTCAGGAAAGACATCCTGGAATTCTCGGACTATGGGCACATCTTCAGGCCTTAACGGATCATCCTCCACTCTTCTCACTGAACACATAAATAGGGGCCAACCCTTGTCTACGTAGTTCTTAAGTTGTAACGCATTGATAACCCCCAAAATCCATACACGTCTAATGCTACGTCGCATCGACTTTGGGAGTGTTACCGCCGCGATGGAACGCAAGGCATAATTAGAAATACGGTAACTCAAATTCATTGTTTCAAAACCAAATTGCAGCGGAATAGAAAATGTAAATACAACTCGGGAATCATGGTTGACCCCTCTTTATTCAAACTCAAACCAGGTGACAATGTTCTATAAAATTCAGTAATAATCAAACCAAAAGTTACTTCAAACTACAGTCTAGCCCCCTTATGCTGGATATCAAGCAGCAGCACCAGCTCACCTAGTCTGCTCCCCATTGAAGTATCAATAGTTCATCACAGGACAACAAACACATAATAACACACAGAGTCAGCTATGCTGAGTACGTAATGAACCATTGAAACTATATGAACATAAATGATGCATACATTACAACTGTTATATGAACCTACGTTATCTCACATCCTTTAATCTTTCATTATTTGGCATCAAACGGGCACCGTCATCTTACTAGAATCATACGGGCTACTGAATCCTTAATAGACAACTTGGTCTATTAGATGAAATGCAAATACGGTTTTGTTCCGTCTCACACCCATCACCTTAGTATGCATACCCCCAAGATCGAACGGAACCTTCCGCCTACTTGAGTTATCAAAATATAAGGACACCACTGTCGTCACAGTAGGCCTGCGTAGGAGTGTAGGACAAGTCCCACACTCCCCCCATTGTTCTATACTTGTAGGGAATCCAACTACAAGTATCGCCATAATCTTCTCTTATTACCAATCATTCTTTTATAACTTTAAGGAGCCATTTACATACTCTCTTAATTACCAAACTCAATCTTATCCCTAGTAACACTCTTGTTACTCTATAGATCAGATTAATAATGCTGATGTTACATTACGATAGAACTTCGCATTTCAATGCAACATATTTCAATGCATCATATTGATTTCACGTTATAACGTCTAACCAAACAATCACAATCAAATGTTCCCTATCATGGTACTAGGTTCAAATGTTCCCTATCATGGTACTAGGTTCCAATAACATGAATTGCAACCTAAACATGATACTAAGCTTTGAAAGTAAACTGGTACGCGTACGTACCTTGTAGCGGAGAATTTTCGCTGACTTAATAGAACGAGCCGCTTATGAAATTGGGACCTAAATCGTTAAAACAAAGCTTTAGTGTTACGTCCTTGATAACACTAACAATTACTACGTACTAAGACCATAACGATCTAACGATTCGAATTACGCAATAGTTAAAACCTTATTCCAGAACTTTCGTTATAATTCTAATCTAGTGAATTTAACGTCTTTTAGAAGTCAGAATTAGTGAGTAACTAAGTTATTTAGTAACATTAGTCCACTGTTTTACCAATCCAAAATGTCATAAGTCCAACCTGTCTTATGTCCATAAGTTAAGTCATATGTCCAAAAGGTAAGTCATATGTCCAAAAAGGTAAGTCATATGTCCAAAAGGTAAGTTCCATGTCCAAAAGTAAGTTCCATGTCCAAAAGTAAGTTCCATGTCCAAAAGTAAGTCATAAGTCCCAAAGTTAGGTTCCGTGAAACAAATCACCCATGAAACGATAATAATTGTAACTAATAATAATACACACGTCTCCTACTTTTATCTTATTCCAATTACAAACCTAACCAGAATTTCTTTTACTTAAAATAGAACAATAACTTAACTGGTTAAACAATCTAATAATTTACTAAACACTCTAAATTACTAATTATTAATTACAAACCTTACTTAATTACGAAAACAGTAAATCTAAATAATAAAACTGATATAATAATTTAGGTACATAATAGGGTATACCGCTAAATTCGCCGGCGAAAGAACTCCGGTGACCGAAGCACCACGCCACACGTGCGCAGTAGCCTCGCCCGGTTTCGCTCGTCGCCTACGGACACCCACACCAGCCTTGCTGGTTCGCACAGTCCTCGCGCAACAACCCGCAGCCTCGCGCACAACCCTCGAACACCGCGACCCTGTCGCAGCACTCGAACCCCTTCCTCGCACACACGGACCACCCACACACTTCGCACAAAACCTTCGACCCTTCGCACCAAACTCTCGAACACCGCGACCCTCGTCGCAGCACTCGAACCCCTTCTTCGCACACACGGACCACCCACACACTTCGCACAAAACCTTCGACCCTTCTTCGTCAGAACTTGCACCAACACCGGCGACGGGAGGGAGGAGGCGAGAGTTTGAGAGAATCCGAGAGAGAGAGAGAGATCTGAGAGAGAGAGGCTGAAAAATTCGAGAGAGAGAAGGCAAAGGAAGATCGGCCAAGGAGAGAGAGAGAAAAAGAAAGTCGGCTGAGGAGAGGAGAAGAAGAGGGTTTAGGGTTTTATGAAATTCCCTTCCTTTTCTTTTTATACTCCCTTCAAAAGATAGTCACCCTAGGTCAAGTGAAGATTAGGTTATTCTTTTAAAACTCCGAAAATTCCTAACAAATTCATACTAACAATAATTTATTCCTATTAATTTGTAAATAGATTAAAATACCTTTTTATTAACTCTTTTATATTTTCTTAATTAGTACGAAATTAGTATTAAAATACGGAGTATTACACCGCCTCTTGTGCATTTACATGTTGGGCCGCCTCTGCCAAGATGTTAACCTCATCCATTTGTTGCTCATCTCGAATTTCTTCAAGATATACATTACTCCCACTTATTTTTCTAGAAATAAATTCTTTTCCCACAAAGACACCATTATAAGCAATAAACAATTTTGTTTTCGCTTTAGTTGTAGAATCAGTATCCATTGGTCTCTTTTGGGTAACCCAGAAAGCGACATTTATCAAATTTGGTGAAAGATTATCCTAGAGTAAACGTTTTACATAAGCTTCACAATCCATTAAAAAAGACAATTTTAGAACGTTTCTGTCCATATTTCATATGGTGTCTTTTCTACTACTTTGGATGGTGCTATGTTAAGTGTGAATGTCGTTGTTTCAAGCGTAAATCCTCTGAATGAAATAGGAAGATCAACAAGACCCATCATGGATCGAACTAATCTAGTAGAGTTTGGTTCCTTCTTTGAAAAACACCATTTAATTGTGGTGTTCCTGGCAGAGTCCACTATGAAAGTATTCCACAATCCTTCAAATGATCAACAAATTATTGAGATAAATATCACCACCAAGATCGGCACGTAATGCCTTAATTTACTTCCCATGTCGGTTATGTACTTCATTTTGGAACTCCTTGAATATATCAAAGGCAACTGGCTTATGCCGCATGAGGTAAACATATCCAAATCTTCTTACATCATCAGGTTATGAAGTAATTGTACCCTCCCCTAACCAAAGTACTTATAGGTCCACACACATCAGTATGTATGAGAGCTAAAAGATCACTGGCCCTTTCACTTAAACCTGTGAAAGGAGACTTTTTCATTTTCCCCATCAAGCAAAACTCACAAAACTGATTACAAATGAAATGATTTGAGAATTCCATATTTATGAAGTTTCTAAGTACGATTTTAGCTTATGTGGCATAATCGATAATGCCATAGGTATATAGGGTTGGAATAATTTGTTTTATGTTTCTTGCTGTCTAGGTTATAGTTGTGGGTTTCTAAGTCTAGCACATATAAACCATTTGATGACTTAGCGAAGACATAGAATATGTCATTCAGATATGCAGAACAACAATTGTTTTTTTTATTGTAAATGAATAACCTTCAAAATCTAAAACAAGAATCGAAATAACGTTCCTTGTGATAGCAGGAACATAATAACAATTATGTTGAACCCTAGTTTTGATAATGACAAAGAAACAAAGGAACAAACTAAGTAGTGAACTAATGAATTATTTAAGTGTATGGTGTCTAAGGTATCAATGCAAGGAACTGGGAGAATACAAAGTCAATGAAGAAGTCAAGAGAGGATTTCAAAGGCTAAGTAAAGAAGTTTCTATGTTGATACTGGAGCAAGCATTGGATCAAGAATAATAGAAGCTAGGCGTTTTATTTTCTAGTTCCAATGTAAAGGAACAAAGAAAGAATGGTAAGGAACTGTGGCAGAATATTTGAGAATGAAGCGTTTGTTCCTCGTAAGGAACAAACTCAGTGGCACTTAGTAAATATGTTAAAGGAACTGAACTAATATAAGGAACTAGACTTAGGCGTGTACTTAGTGTAACGGTTAAAAGATAATGGAGTAAGTCATGCCTAGATTATAGGAAATTAGTTATTTCTAATTTCAAATGATAAAATCAGTTTTAAAAAAGAAAATCTGTTTTGGAAAAGATATTATTTTTCGGAAAATAAGAAAATAAATATCCGGTTGTTAGAAAGATTTTATTTCAAAGATATTATTTTCTTAAAGATTAGAAATTCAGATTTAAAGATAAAAAGATTTTATAAAAACTGATTTTCGGATAATGTTGAAGGAACTCCTATTATTTAGGAGTAATGGCTGCATTTTATCCACGTTCATTTATAGTTCATGGGATCATGGGACATGATGTAAAACGTGTTCCTTAGGGGAAGGAACATCATGGGTAAATGGATTAAAACGTGTACTCTAACAGTTATCCCACGTTCTTCATGATTAACACTATAAATATAGAAGTCTAGATAAGTTCCAAATTGTGTCTGACTAAGTAATTAAGTGAGTTTAACTTATTAAGTGTCAGTGCCTTCATTCTCTCATAATAGCCATTTGTTCTTTGCCTTCTTACTCTAATTCCACTAAGCTTATTTCGATCAATTGTATTTTGGTTTTTGGGGTAAGGGAACTTTGAGTGAAGTTCTGTAAGAGAAAGGCTTTGAGTGAAGCTTGTATGTGTGAGAAAACTTCGAGTGAAGTTGAGAGGAACTGCTGTTAAGGGAACAGTGGTTCAGGAACTTGAGTTTAGGAACTCAAGGTAGGGCTCGAGTTAGAATTAGGTTGTAACAGAGTTGTTTGGCCTAATTAGTGAAAGTGTTGAGTTTAAAATCCCTAGTGGTCGAGGTTGTTTCTTCTTGTTGGGCCCAAGAAGTTTTTCCTCGTAAAAATCCCTTGTGTTCCTTTAGCTTGTTTATTCGTTTAAGTTTTAATTTCCGCAAAAAGTTACGTTTATTTCTACACCTACAATTCACCCCCCCTCTTGTAGTGTTCCTAGGGAAATAACAATTGGTATCAGAGCTAGAACTCACGTAAGATAGGAAACCCTATTGGGAAAAAGATCCAAGGAACAATGAATACCACCGAGAAACTTGAAGAAGGTTATTCCACTCAAAGGCCTCCTATGTTCAATGGGAAGTACTACAACTATTGGAAGAACCGCATGGAGATATTCATCAAGGCTGAAAACTATCAGGTATGGAGAGTCATTGAAGTTGGTGATTTCGAAGTCACAACTACAAATGACAAAAATGAGGTAACTCTTAAACCCCTCTCTGATTATGAAAATCTGATTTTGAAAAAATGGAAGTAAATGCCATGGCTATTAAACTATTGCATTGTGGACTTGGACCCCATGAACATAATAGGATCATGGGATGCAAATCCGCAAAGCAAATATGGGATTTACTAGAAGTAACCCACGAAGGAACTAATGAAGTTAAAAGATCGAAAATTGATTTACTTATGAATCAATATGAACTGTTCTGCATGAAATCCAAAGAAAGCATCCGAGACATGTTTACTCGTTTTACTAACATTATAAATGAGTTGGCTTCTCTTGGAAAGTTTATTTCATCTGAGGAACAGGTTCGAAAGTTCTTAGGAGTCTTCCTAAGGACAGATGGATGGCTAAAGTCACGCTCTTCAAGAAACAAAAGACTTCACTAAGTTCAACTTAGAACAGCTGGCAGGGTCACTTATGACTCATGAGCTTCACCTTGATACTGAATATGGTGAAAGCTCCAAATCAAAATCAATTGCTCTCAAAGCAGATGATGAAGATGATTCGGACTCTGAAGAAGAAGAAGCAGCCCTCATGGTTCGAAAATTTCGAAAGATGTACAGGAACATGAAGAATGGAAACTTCAAAGGTAAAACTAAGAAATTTTCTAACAAAGCTGCTTGTCATAAATGTGGAAGTACAGATCACTTCATCAAAGAATGTCCTCTTTGGGAAAACGACAAAACCAAAGAAAGGAACAAGGAACGCTTTGCTGAAAGGAACAAAGAATCAAAAGCACCTTTCTCTAAGGCAAATGTGCGCAAAGCTATGATAGCTGCTTGGGGAGATTCAGAGACGGAAGAAGAAGAGGAACAACCAACTGAAGAAACAGCAAACCTTTGCCTCATGGCAAACATCGACGAAAAAGAAGATGAAGAAAAATTGAGGTAAGTCAACATGGACTTGAGTCAGAACTAGATGGTAAAACTAGGACTGAAATATATGATCTTCTTTATGATGCAATTCTTGAATGTAGAGATGAACGTAAAAACGTGAACAAACGGAACAAGCCTTAAAGGTTTGCAAGGAACACATAGAATGGCTTAAGAAAATGAGAACTGATGTCGAAACTAGATTTTTTGATTTGTTTGATAAAAACTTAAAAATCAAAGAATGTTATGAGAGTTTGAAAAATGAAAATTATCTAATTAATTTAGAGATTTCACACTTGAAGGAATTTGTCCCTGTTCTGAGTTCCTTTGATATAAGATCAACCCCTTTGAAAGGATACAGATCTGAGATTGAAAAAATAAATAAAGAGAAAAATATTTTAAAGGAACAGATCTGTAATCTTAAAAAGGAACTGGTTGTCGCAAGGAACAGAGGCAAAATCATGAAAGTTCCTAAGTGGATTGAGAAACCACAGACCAAAAGGAAGGAAGGTCTTGGTTTTGAAAACTACAAGAAAAGGAACAAGACAAAGAAATATGTTGATCTACCTAGTGATAAGTTCTGTATGTATTGTGGCAAGGTAGGTCATTACATAAATCAATGTCAACTAAAATCTGAGATGATTGGGAAAAATGTGACAATAAGTAAGAAAAAATGGGTTGTCAAAACAAATCCTAGTCAAGAACAGGAACCCACGAAAGATGGGGTTCCTTCAACTAACAACTAGTTGATTTTTGCAGGTTGGAGTGAGGGGAACAACACTTGGTATCTCGATAGTGGTTGTTCCAAGCACATGACAGGAGACAAAACGAAGTTTCTCTCACTCACAACCTATGAAGGTGGCAGTGTAACATTTGGTGATAATAAGAAAGGTAACATTGTTGCTATGGGTAAGGTCGGTAAGTCACCATTACACTCCATTGAAAATGTATTTTTAGTTGAAGGTCTAAAACATAATCTATTAAGCATTTCTCAATTCTGTGACAAAGGAAATACTGTAAAATTTGATAAGAAAAATGCTTAATCATCAACATTAAAACTAAGAAGGTTATTTTGGAAGGAACAAGGAAAGGGAACACATACATTGTGGATCTAGACCTTGTTCCTCAAATCAATTTAACTTGTCTTAGTGTTATTGAAGATGATTCACTTCTATGGCACAAGCGTCTAGGACATGCTAGCTTTTCATTACTTGAGAAACTTAGATCAAAAGACCTTGTTTTAGGATTACCATCTATAAAATTTCATATTGATCAAGTTTGTGATGCATGTGCACGAGGTAAACAAGTAAGATCCTCTTTCAAATCTAAAACGATTGTAAGTACCACTAAACCATTAGAGTTAATTCATATGGACTTATGTGGACCCATGAGAATTCAAAGCAGAAGTGGAAAGAGGTATGTACTTGTGATTGTAGATGACTAATCTAGGTACACTTGGGTTATTTTTCTCTCTAGTAAAGATGAAACTTATGATGAGTTCCTTGTCTTTGCTAAAAGAGTTCAAAACCTAAGTGGACATAAAATAATGCACATTAGATCAGATCATGGCAAGGAATTCGAAAATTATAAATTTGATGACCTAAGCAGAGATAATGGCCTAGATCATAATTTTTCTGCCCCTAGAACACCACAACAAAATGGTGTTGTAGAAAGGAAAAATAGAACTTTGGAGGAAATGTCTAGAACCATGTTAATTGCTAGTGAACTTCCAAGGAACTTTTGGGCTGAAGCTGTTAATACTGCTTGTCACATAATTAATCGTGCCATGATGAGACCTATCATTAATAAAACTCCTTATGAACTTTACTTTGGAAAGAAACCAAACATCACCTATTTAGAACATTTGGATGCAAATGTTATGTGCATAATAATGGAAAAGATAATCTTGGAAAATTTGATGCAAGGAGTGATGAAGCAACATTTTTAGGATACTCCTCACATAGTAAAGCTTATAGAGTATATAACAAGAGAACTATGTGTGTTGAAGAAAGTATTCATGTAATCTTTGATGAATCTGACAAACATAATCCAAGCATACAGGTTGATGACTATGAGATAGGGTTAGCGCAACCTAGTTCAAGGAACACAGATTCACAAGAAGAAGAAGAAGTGAAAGAGGAAAGGAACGAGGAATTCGAAAATAATGAGATCAATGATATTCCTGTTCCTCAAGGAGGAGAAGATACTCCTGTTCCTCTAAATGAAGGAACTGAGTCCACCGAGGCTAACAGAGGAACAACTGAGCAGAGTTCCTCATCCACTCAAGGAACTCATGAGGAACAACATGTTCCTATAAGAGAGTTTCAACCAAAACCTTGGAGATTACAAAAGTCACATCCTGTGGAACTCATAATCAGCGACATATCCAAAGGTACGCAAACTAGATCTCAGTTAAGGAACTTTTGTGCATTTCATGCGTTCCTATCAATGATGGAACCAAGAAATCATGAAGAAGCCTTAACTGACTCTGATTGGATTATTGCAATGCAAGCTGAATTAAATGAGTTTGAAAGAAACAAGGTATGGCATCTAGTTCCTTCATCTAAACAACAAAAAGTAATTGGCTTAAAATGGGTGTTTAGAAACAAACTAGATGAATATGGAACCATTGTAAGAAACAAAGCTAGACTTGTAGTAAAAGGTTATAACCAACAAGAAGGAATTGATTATGAAGAAACCTTTGCTCCTGTAGCTAGATTAGAAGCCATTAGAATTTAATTGCATTTGCTGCTTACATGGGATCAAATTATATCAAATGGATGTTAAGTGTGCATTTTTAAATGGCTATCTAAACGAAGATGTATATGTTGAACAACCCCCTGGTTTCGAAAATAATAATCTACCAAATCATGTCTACAAGCTTGATAAAGCTCTTTATGGGTTAAAACAAGCACCTAGATCATGGTATGAGAGATTATCTAAGTTCCTTTTAGAAAATACTTTAAAAGAGGAAAGGTTGATAAAACCTTGTTCCTAAAATCTAAAGGAACTGATATTTTGCTTGTTCAAATATATGTTGATGACATCATATTCGGAGCTACTAATGAAACATTGTGCAAAGAATTCTCAAATCTCATGAGCAATGAATTTGAAATGAGTATGATGGGAGAGTTAAATTTCTTTCTTGGACTACAAATCAAACAAACTGAAAAAGGTATAATTGTTCACCAACAAAAATACATAAAGGAACTATTAAAGAAATATGGCCTCGAAAATTCAAAGATAAATCACACTCCTATGGGAACTTCAACTAGATTAGATGAAGACTCCATAGGAACAAGTGTTGATCAAACAAAATTAGAGGAATGATTGGTTCACTTTTGTATCTAACTGCTAGTCGTCCAGACATAGCTTTCAGTGTTGGTTTGTGTGCTAGATTTCAAGCAAATCCAAAGGAGTCTCACCTCACTGCTGTGAAGAGAATTCTTAGATACCTTAAAGGAACAGATGATCTTGGACTCTACTATCCAAGAAGTGATACATTCGAACTAAAAGGATATGCAGATGCAGATTATGCTGGAGATCTTGTTAATAGGAAAAGCACCTCAGGTATGGCACAATTCCTTGGTCATAGTTTAGTTTCTTGGAGTACCAAGAAACAAAACACAGTTGCTTTATCCACTGCTGAAGCAGAATATGTAGCTGCTGCTGCATGTTGCTCTCAAATGCTTTGGATAAAACAACAACTTAGTGACTATGGAATAAACTTTGAATGTGTTCCTATTTATTGTGACAATACAAGTGCTATAAGTATATCTAAAGATCCAGTGCATCATTCTAGAGTAAAGCATATACATATTAGACATCACTTTTTAAGAGAAAATGTCGAAAAAGGTTTGATCAAACTTGAGTTTTGTCAAACTGATTATCAGATTGCTGATATCCTAACTAAGCCTTTGCAAAGAGATAGATATGAGAAATTAAGGCTTGAGTTAGGCTTAATAAAAATTAAGTGATTGTTCCTATGTCAATTCCCCCATGTTTGAATCAATTTGAGTGACTTTGTGTGCTAAAAATAATTGTGTTTAATTGCCTAAGACCATTGCAAATTGGAATGTTGAAAACATAACCATGAAGTCAAAGAAACTAAACAACTCACAAATGTCACATAATACTCCCCTTACTGTTCCTAAGGTCAAGAAACATGCATAGTATGAAGGATATTGAATGTAGCATTAGTTGTTCCTATAGCACAAGTTCCTTAGCATTTATTTTCTTTCAAAAATTAAAATTCATAAAAATCCGAAAAATCCGATAAAATCCCAAAAATTAAGGGGAACCAGTTTAATTAAATCTTGGTTCTTTTTATCTTTTCGTTTCTTTCTTTTATTTTTATTTTTATTTCTTTTGCTTTATTTCTTTCCCGCGTGTCATAATTACTATTACATGCAAAACTTCCTTCTTCAATTCATCTAAGGAAACCGTGTTCCTCTCAAACGCTTCATCTTCACCAAATCCGAAACCTCATCACACCCTTTGATACTCCATAAAAACCTCCAAACCTTCATAAATCATGGCAAAAACTTCAAGAAACTCACCTTTTCCAACACCAAAACAAAATCGACACTTCAAAAATGGAAATTTCTTCATCTCCAACTAAAACCCTTGAAACCGACATAATTCAAGAAAACCCCATAGAGGAACAGCAATTAGAATCTCCTAGAAGGAGCATGAGAAGAAGAAAATTGATTGGGGAAGATGATGAAGAAGAAACCCCGGAACAATCTCAGGGGGAAGAAGAAGAAACTGCACCTGTTCCTTCCAAAGGAACTGTTTCTTCGTCTTCCAAGAAAAGGGTCGAACGAAGTGAATCTAGGTATGTCTTGGGCTTTTGCGTCGATTTAGAATGGGCAAATAAAATTGAATTTCTAGAATTAACCTCCATTCTAAAGGAACAAGGCATGGAATTCTTGTTTGAATTCGCCTTTAATAATGCTCTTGTTCCTCTAGCTATGGATGAGTTTTGTGCAAATTTTGTTAATACTAATGGAACTTGCACAACTGAAGTTAGAGGCAAGAAAATAAGGTTTAATCAAGCAACTTTAAGCAAAGTATGGGAAGTTCCTTGCAAAGGAACTGATTTGTATTTTAAAAGGAAAGGAACTGTTTCCTTTCCGAATTTTCCTCAAGACAAAATCTTAGAATATTTTGGAGGAACAGCTGGCCAAAACAAATTAACCATAACCTACTCTCTCCCCTTCACAAAGTACTGTTTAACTTGGTTTGGAGAGCACTCATTCCTCGAACTGAAAAGAGGAATGAAGTGGGTCTCTTGGATATGTGTTACATGTTTTGCTTGACCACCACATACAAATCAATTCCCTTCCCTCTTCATTCAACATTTAACTCACTGTATTGAGAACATTGTGTATTGGTACGGTGCCTTATAACTTCTTTACTTCATCACTTTGAAGTAAGACTTACGGTTGGACCACCATAGGATCAAACAAGGGAACATCTTGAATGAGAAGACCCTAAATGGACTTGGCTTGTCTGTCCAAGAAGGTGTTCTCATTCAAGGAAAATGGTTTCCAGTTCCTCAGGAAAAAGAAAACTGCCTCAACTGATTAGAAGAGGAAATGATGTAATTTGGATAACCTGTCCTGTTCCTAACCGAGGAACAAAACCTAAGAGGCGCAAACACATTGCCACTAAGCCTAAACCCTCTTTCCTTTGAGAGTGAGAAAGAGCACTCGTCGAAAAATTGCTCCTGTTCCTGTTCCTTCCAATGAGGACTCTCCTTTAGTCCTTTCGGATAATGAGGAACAGGTACCCTCTACTCTCAAGGAACCATACCTCCACCATCTCCCAAACTCTCTGTTCCTTCACAAAAATACCCTCCATTTCACCTTCGTCCTTCTCTGTTCCTTCAGTTTTGAGCAGTTGAAGGATGAAATAAAAGGACCAAATCCTTTTGCTTCCACCTCCACAACTCTTCCACCCACACCACCATTTCTTCCTCCCATTTATCACCCTTCACCTTCTGTTTCCATTCCTGGAACAGATGAGCCTTCCACTCAAACCTCCCCAGTTCCTTCACAACATCCCCCATCTGCCTCTAGTTCCAAGGGTAAGGAACAGGAAAATCCGGATGACACTAACTGGGTTAATGAAGTCTGCCTTCCTGCACAACATATGATAAAATTTTACAATCATCTTCATTGGACTTTGGATGCCAAAACTGATACTATGATAAGTCTTATGAAGAAATTGATGATACCGTGGTTGCGCAGCAAAGAAGATGGAACTATGGCTCGTACTTGGAGGAGCTGAAGGAACAGGTTGAACTACATCATGGGGTGGTGATGAAAAAGTTGGAGGATGTGGTTGAAGAAGAAGTTGTAGAGGAACACCATTCCCCTTCCCTTTCTTAGTTTCTTTTATTGTTTTGTTGTTCCTGTTTCTTTCATCAAGGAACACAACTTTTGTTTCTTCCTTTTTCTTTTCTTTCTTTGTTTTGTTATGGAACAAGTGCTATATAATCAATGACTTTTGCTATATTGTCTATGTTTCTAAATGCTTTGCATAATTTCTTCCTTGGAATGGCTAGTATTATGTGATTGATGTTTGAGCAAGTTTACTCTTTGATTTTCTAACTTAACCACTAATGGTGCTTGCATATTGGTCTTAAGGTGTTAAATCAATTCATCAATTCATGCAGAGTCTATTCTTTTTGAGGATGACAAAGGGGGAAAAGGATTTAAGGAACAAACTGTACATAAACTTAAAAAAATGAAATTGAAAAAAATTAAAAATTGGATAAGGTAAATGAAAAATCAAAAATAGGTTAAGGTAAATGAAAAATCAAAACCTTCAGTTACTCATATAATTGTGTTTTATTTTTCATTTTCTTCTTTATGTTTTTATTTTCATTCACTTATATTTTTGTTATTTTCCTTAGTTTGTACCTTTGTTGTCATCATCAAAAAGGGGGAAATTGTTGAACCCTAGTTTTGATAATGACAAAGAAACAAAGGAACAAACTAAGTAGTGAACTAATGAATTATTTAAGTGTATGGTGTCTAAGGTATCAATGCAAGGAACTGGGAGAATACAAGTCAATGAAGAAGTCAAGAGAGGATTTCAAAGGCTAAGTAAAGAAGTTTCTATGTTGATACTGGAGCAAGCATTGGATCAAGAATAATAGAAGCTAGGCGTTTTATTTTCTAGTTCCAATGTAAAGGAACAAAGAAAGAATGGTAAGGAACTGTGGCAGAATATTTGAGAATGAAGCGTTTGTTCCTCTGTAAGGAACAAACTCAGTGGCACTTAGTAAATATGTTAAAGGAACTGAACTAATATAAGGAACTAGACTTAGGCGTGTACTTAGTGTAACGGTTAAAAGATAATGGAGTAAGTCATGCCTAGATTATAGGAAATTAGTTATTTCTAATTTCAAATGATAAAATCAGTTTTAAAAAGAAAATCTGTTTTGGAAAAGATATTATTTTTCGGAAAATAAGAAAATAAATATCCGGTTGTTAGAAAGATTTTATTTCAAAGATATTATTTTCTTAAAGATTAGAAATTCAGATTTAAAGATAAAAAGAGTTTATAAAAACTGATTTTCGGATAATGTTGAAGGAACTCCTATTATTTAGGAGTAATGGCTGCATTTATCCACGTTCATTTATAGTTCATGGGATCATGGGACATGATGTAAAACGTGTTCCTTAGGGGAAGGAACATCATGGGTAAATGGATTAAAACGTGTACTCTAACATTAATCCCACGTTCTTCATGATTAACACTATAAATATAGAAGTCTAGATAAGTTCCAAATTGTGTCTGACTAAGTAATTAAGTGAGTTTAACTTATTAAGTGTCAGTGCCTTCATTCTCTCATAATAGCCATTTGTTCTTTGCCTTCTTACTCTAATTCCACTAAGCTTATTTCGATCAATTGTATTTTGGTTTTTGGGGTAAGGGAACTTTGAGTGAAGTTCTGTAAGAGAAAGGCTTTGAGTGAAGCTTGTATGTGTGAGAAAACTTCGAGTGAAGTTGAGAGGAACTGCTGTTAAGGGAACAGTGGTTCAGGAACTTGAGTTTAGGAACTCAAGGTAGGGCTCGAGTTAGAATTAGGTTGTAACAGAGTTGTTTGGCCTAATTAGTGAAAGTGTTGAGTTTAAAATCCCTAGTGGTCGAGGTTGTTTCTTCTTGTTGGGCCCAAGAAGTTTTTCCTCGTAAAAATCCCTTGTGTTCCTTTAGCTTGTTTATTCGTTTAAGTTTTAATTTCCGCAAAAAGTTACGTTTATTTCTACACCTACAATTCACCCCCCCTCTTGTAGTGTTCCTAGGGAAATAACAAATTATTAAGTTCTAAAACTAATCTTGAAAGTAAAATTAGATTATATACTTCCACTGCTAATGTAGCAACTCGTGCTCCATTTCCAAAATGAAGATCTACTTATCCCTTCTATAATGTTTTACTTCATTTTAGGCCTTGTGTTATAGTACAGATAATGTGCGAACCACAAGCAGTATCAAATACTCAAGAAGCAGAAGTTGCTAAGTTAACTTCTATAACATACATATTTCAAGTAGAAATTCCTTTCCATAATCCTTCATATATTTGGGGCTACTACTCTTCCAGTGACAGATAATAATAGTGCTCATTAGTAACTTTTGGTTTTGGTGTAGTCTTTTGCTTTTTCAGAAGTTTTAGACTTGGCAACTTGTTTGCTTTCGTCCTTCTTAATAGCAATCCCAATCTTATTGAGCGATTGCCCTTTAATATCCCTAAAAAATCCTTGTGTTCTTTTCCTAGCTTGTTAGGGATGTTTCGATCGGTCTGAGTTAGCATTCCATGCGACTCTCGCATGGTTGCTTCCTCTCCTAGCATGTGAAAGTTTTTGAACTTTTCAGTCCAGAGAACAACTCTCATATCTCTTTCACTTGTAATGTAACGTTCAAGATTCAATCTTTCCTTAGAAAAGACGGAGCCCAAATTGCAAGTAAAGTTGTTGTTGTTAGTTTGTTACTAGACATTATTACTACTCCCTCCGTCCCATATTATAGTGCCTCTTTCCTTATAGGGTGTCCCAAAATATAATGCTTGTTTCTACTTAAATACAATATTTATGCCCAAAATAACCTCATTGGCAAAAAAATTCCCCATTATATCCTCATTGATTCCTTGGCATATCAACCACACATTAATGATTTGGAATCTATTGACTCTCTTACCCAGGCAATATTACCAGTCTAAACCCATGTTCACACACCCATACCCCACTTGCATTTACCCCATTTTACCGTTATCTCCTCTCTCCTCTCTTCATTCTCTCTGTTCACATAGAAGAACATCCCCAAATTCTTTCTGTTCATATGGAAACCCTATTTTTTTTTGTGTTTTCTCTATATAAAAATCCACGCATGTCTTAAATTTGGCTCTAGTTTTCGGTACAAAATTTTTTCATTTCTTGTTCAGATCTGTTTCAATCAATTAAATTAGGGTAAGGCATGAAGAATTCTCAAATTTTCAATGCTAAGAAGTTTTGCGCACCACTTCAGATACAGAGGTACGTTTGTTTTTTACCAAAAAAAAATGTTCAACCTTGTTTCGTATTCCAAACATATTTAAAGCCTACAAGATCTCTTTTTTTCCCAGATCTGATTTTAGGGTTCAACTTTTTCAATTGAAATTTCTTAGATCTGATAACAATATTTCGGTTTTCTTCCAAAAAAAACGCTTTTTGTTGTTCACTTTCGAAATGAGTTACGGATTTTCACATAATTCGAAAGATGATGTCCCAAGTGGTACTTATTCATGTTCTGATTATCCAAATTGCGATTTGGGGCCGGATTGTCAAGGGTTCATAGCTACAGTGCTAGGTATCTTGAAAATGATACAAGTACTGAGGTTGTTGGTGAACAAAAAGATGATGTTGCATGCGAGAATCAGGTTACAGATGTGATTGTAATCAGTGATGATGATGATGATTTGCTTGTTTCAAAGAATGATGGCAAGGAAACAAATGCTAAATCAAGTTCCCCTGTTGTTGATCATACTGTTGATTTGTTCACTGGTGATCTAAGTGACGCAGAATCATGCTGTTGATGTATCTGCTTGTTTCTAATGGGTTGTTAGGTAAACAATGGGTTGTATTTCAATATTAATAATGTTGTTTGACTTCAACATGAATTTATGTGGATGATTATTTGTTCGATCTAATGGGGTTTTTGAAGATTTTATGTTGATGTTTTGTGAATCTTTATATACTGTTATGTTGGATGATCTTATTGTTGGTGGCTTGAGTATAAATCTTGTCCCCTGGCCTTATGGATTTTTGTATTGGTAAGTTTGGAAAAAAAATGTAATAAATGATGATGATTCTATATTCATAACATATCAGTTCTCATAACCAATTTTTGATCTTAACATTCTTAAGCCACCAGTTTGTTTCAAACTGAAGAGGCATTATAATATTTTTAAATCTTTTTCCTTTTTTTTTAAACAAATGCATTAATACAGTTGCAATTAAATAAAGTACTCATTACTTAGATTCTATTCATCTTAAGAACCGCGTAAAAACAGAATCAGACACTATAATATGGGACGGAGGGAGTACAACAAATAATAAGCAAGAATTCCATTATCAATGTTTATTCAAAAGCAGCAATTAAACAAATTTTGATGAAATACTACCTTTTATTCAAAATAAAGTCCCCTATTGAATAAGGAAATAACCAAGTTCTCCTCCCACTACAATCAAACGGACTTTGGCTCTACCTTCAATGTATAGTAGTTGAGGTAATTAAACACCTTACTAATTATAATTCTTAGTAGACATGTGAACAACTCCTGGTTTTACTCCTATCTCTTAGCTTCAAAACTCAAAACTTTGTCTTTTGATGATTTCGTGGAGTTAAACTAAATATTAACATGTATGTTTCAAAAACCTAGCCTATTATCCTCGGAATTACAAGCAACACCCTGCTTTGTTAGAACTTATCACTCATGATATAAGGCTTTATATTTGTTGTTTGGAAAAGCAATTAAAACTCAATATTACTTTTGGGGACCTAAGTTTACTAATATGGCAACCAATAGTAAACACATAAAATAACTAACAACATATAAACTAAGAAGCAAGCATTTAAACAAAACACATGCTAAAACTAACAAAAACAATAAGTAAAATGATCTATTATAAACTTAGGAAAATAACTAATTTTCATGAATCTTCCCTTTAATCTTCATGGATCACCATTCTTGAAACTTCTTGGATCCTCGTGCGTGATTACGTAATTTGAATTCAATAAATAACGAAAATTTAAAGTTACAAAAAATCAAATGATTCGCATATTGTTTTAATTTACATTCAAATTTAGCAATTCACAAATAGTATTTACTATCCTAATTTGGGCCGTACTAGTCATAACATGAAAAATATAATATCATACATATTACTCATTAAACATCCACACAAAAATATCAAACACAAACTATTTACTTATTAACAATTAATAAGCAGATAAACCTCTCCATAATAATTATAAAACTTAACAAATTTAAGTTAGAAACCATTTAGGAAACTTTCTTATTTTAATTCAATTAGCTTTTAAATATGGCATATTCTTTATTAGGCACAAATTTGCATCATAGAAAACTTTTGGATTTATGCTCAACTTACAAAATCAGATTTTTCCCAAAATGATATTTTTTTTAAAAATAAATTAGAGGTTTGACCAGTAGCCATCCTGGCAGCCGAAACCCCAGCCAAGAAACCGCTGTAGAGAAGCCCGCATCACACACACACACCAAGACATGCCGGTCAATGGCAGCGGCTAGCAGCGACAATTCTCGGCATCATATTATTTTAGATCTATGTGAGTGATTTAGATCTATTTAAAAAATTATAAATTAAATTTTTAATTATTAAAAAATTATTTCGAAAATTAATAAAATCAAACACTAAATAATTTTGAATATAACAAATATATAAATAAAAATCCTTATATTTGGAGTGAATTAACCAATTTATTTTGTCCATAATAATAAAAAAATTTGAACCATTATGAAATTATTTGAGGCCATAAAATAAATCACATATAGATCAAATATTTATAATTTCCAATCAATTAATATCTGATTTTAATTATGCAAATTCAAGCCATCAAATAAATCTTCCCTTAATTGAATAAAAATAGTAACTTTTCATACAATAGCATGATCATATAGATATTATTAATTAGACAAAACTTATACCACTATAGGAACATATAGATGTAGTTAATTTACAACGCAATTTCAGGAAATAATTTCCTAACATCTATCATAAGATTGCAGACATAATCAAAACATGAATCAATCAATAAGGATTAGATGTACAACCTTCGTGGCGTAATTTCTCTGTTGCATGCAAGGTTTGAAGACTTCAGATCCCCAAGTGTTGCTCCTCTAATCAGTTCGCGATCACCCGTTGAACACCAACGTCTGCTAAAACGGAAGAGAAGAATTCTCTTGCTTTTAGGTGGTATAGAGGTCGATCTTAAGGGAGATGTTTAGGGTTTCTCAAGCTCCCTCTTTTGTGATAAGAAATTGATTAATGAAGTAATGCCTAAATCCTAATATTATATCCTATATATAATAGAAGAATACTAGGTCTATTAGGATAATTAATTCTCCTCCTATTCCCCTTATGGTCAGCCAATCCAATCTTAAATAGAAATGTGTGGCACTGTCTAGCTTGTGCTACAAATGTGTAACCTCATAGGATTAATGTATTTTAGTTATAGGCCCAATCAATATTGTGCTACTAATCATATTTATTCTCTAGCAAGAAAAGAAGATTACTAAATAATTAAATTTATTATCTTCATAATTTAATTCCTATTTATATTTAGTAATTGTCGGGATGCCTGAGGACATATTCCTTCACCATTTAATGGTTTTCGTTCTACAATTTGTTGGTTCGACTGATTAGGAGAAGTGAATCCTTCATCCAAAGGTTTTAGGGTTTATTGTAAAATATTTTGAAGTCACCTACAAGTCTTTAGAGGAAGACTCACAAAACCTAATTGGATATTTAACCACAGGGACATCTTAGGAACTTATCCAATGTAGATTTCCCGTCATAACTTCATTAATGGTTCCGAAACAAAAAGTAAGTTCGGGTGTGAGGGTATGAACACTGTCAAGAACCACGTTTGCCAAGTGCTGACCTCTACTAAATATTAATTCAGAATTTGATTTAGGATACCTTATTGATTAATGAAAGTCCCTTAATACCAATATTTGAGGGGTTTTAAAAGTCTTATCGGTTAATTAAGGTTTGTTTATTAAGATTTAAGTGGATTAAGTATAAATTTATTGTTAATTTATGTTCCTTATATAAATCAGTATTTATAAGCGTGAATTTATTTCGCCTACGTGGTGTGAGGGCATAGTTGACTATCCAGTTATAAAGGTTTATTGAAAATGTTTTGAAGTTGTCAACAAGTCTTTGAGGAATACTCATAAACCTAATTGGATATTTGGAAAACCATAGGGTCATCATAGGAATTTAATGTAGATTTTCCCATCATAACTTCATTAATGGTCATGAAACAACAAGTGAGTTTAGGGGTGAGGGTACAAACATGGTAAGGAACAACGTCCACCAATTGCTGGCCTCTACTAAATATCGATTCACAACAAGTCTTATGCAAAAGAATAATAAGAGAATATTTTCAAGCATCCTAAAAAAGATTAGTCTAGGTCGGTTCATAAAACAAATCAAAAAATTATTTTTTAACCACACGTTATTAAGCAATCAAATCACAGGGGTCCTAAGAGGTTTTCCAAATTAACTGATTAAATAATTTATTTGGTCTTTATTAGCAATAATAATAATACATGGGTAATGAAATAAATAAGAAGGACAATCATAAAAAATATATAAGAAAAATATGAACAACGAATAGTGGTTAGAATATAAAACGAACGGTTTTTTACTTAGAGATCTACATCATAAAAGAAGATGTTAGTAATTCAGTAAATAAATAAGAAAAATTTACTCAATGACCCTCATGAATATACCGATGTGGCTTAGGTATGAGGGAATAGGAACCTTCGGGGAGGAGCAATCATTAAGCCTTTCAACAAACACTTATGAAGATCGATCAAAGTATGTTTTCATGTGTATGAAAGTATGAGAGTATGAGAGTATGCAAGTATTCGGTTGCAAAGAGCGTGTAAAAGTGTATCTTTCAGATACAGAAAATCAGTGGCCTATTTATACAAGAATATTAAAAAAGATAAGAAAGTGCAGTGCGCTTAGCACAAAAGATTGCACTGGACGTACCGCCACAAGTCAAGCGCACAATGATGCGTTAAGCGCAATCCATCCTGTGCACCAAGCCAGCAGACTACGCCAGATGCACCAGTAACCTTGCCAACCTTTTTAATGCGGTTTTCTAAAGATTCTTTTATCTTTTATATTTAGTTCCGGAAACCAGCTATTTTATAAGATAAAATCTGATTTCAACTTAAAAATTCTTTACATGAAAATATCTATTACTTTATGAAAATATTTATTTAAATAACCAAAAATACAATGAATTATCATGAATAATTAATTACGCTAAAAAAACTTAATTTATAGTCTCAAAATACAATCAATTATTCGAAATAATTAATTGTGCTTCAAAATTGGATTATGGATCATTATTGCAAATAAATAAGCTCTATGCTTTCAAAACAATTTTGGGCCTGGATTATTGGCCTGCTCTTCCATTAGGTAAGACCAATTAAGACCGATGTATGTTTCATCATTAGGCCCTTAAATGGAGAGACACGATTATGTAGGCGTGATTTTATTTCACCTACGCGGTGTGAGCGCGTATTTGACTACCCCATTTCTAAGGTTTTACTGGAAAATATTTAGAAGTCGCCTACAAGTCTTTAAAGAAAGACTCATAAACGTAATTGGATATTTTGGAAACCACAACGACATCTTAGGAACTTATCTAATGTGGATTTCCCTGACATAACTTCATCAATGGTCCCGAAACAAAAGTAAGTTCAGGGTGAGGGTACGAACACTGTCAGGAACCACGTTTGCCAATTGCTGGCCTTTGCTAAATGTCAATTCACAACAAGTTTATGTAAAAGAATAACTAGAGAATATTTGCAAGCACCCTAAAAAAGAGTAGTCTAGGTCGATTCATGAAACACATCAAATAGACTATTTTTTAATGAGACATTATTAAGCAATCAAAATTATAAGGTTCCTAATAGGTTATCCAAATTCACTAATTAATGTTACAACAATTCATTTGGTCTTGATTTGCAATAATAACATGTGGGTGATTAAAACATAAGTAGGACAATCATAAAAATATATAAGAAAAATAAAAAGGAGTTGAGGTTAGAATATACAAAAAAAAGGTCTTGTACTTAGAGATCTACATCGTGAAATAAAACGTTTGTAACTTTAATAAATAAATAAAAGAGAAATTTATTCAAGGACCGTACCCTCAGAAATATACCAGTGTGGCTTAGGTCAGTGGGAATAACAACCTTCAGGGGGAGCAATTTTGAAGCCTTTCAAAGGATACTTGTGAAGATCAATGAAAGTATGTGTTTATGGATTTTTGAGTGTCTAAATATAATAGGATTATCAATGTTGATTTAGTATAAACTAAGGGAGATTTAAGTATTGTTGGTATTAATTACTTTGGTAATCAAAGGTAAATGGCGGTTTAAGTAATTAAGTTATAAGAATTAGTTATACTTATATATATATATAAAAAGGGTTGATGTTTTATAAAACTAAAGTTAATAAAAGCTCATTAACTATTTTTGCCAAATCTATTAATATTTATTAAGTACATGTATATTTATATTGTAGATCCTGGTTTCATTGAGGAGCAATATTGACTGAGCTAGTTGGTTTGCTATAGTTTAAAAGGTGAGATTCTTTGCTCAAATCTTTAATAGTTACGAGAAAGGTTTATAAAAGATAAGATTTCAACTAAAACTTTCATATTTACGAGAAAAGATTATAAAGGTATGTATCTCTCTTGGGTTGAGAGTGGTTTAAATAGGAGGATGTTCCTCCTAATACAGATGTTTGTTTTCAAACCTTGAATTATAGAATAGTTACAAAAAAGATTTATGGATAGTTTTATGTTTTTAAAAAGGTTGGGATTGCATGTAAAACCCCCAAAATCTATACACGTCTACTACTACGTCGCATCGACTTTGGGAGTGTTACCGCCGTGATGAAACGCAAGGCTTAGTAAGAAAGAACGTTAACTCAAATTATTATCTCGAAAACTGAAAAGCAGCGGAAATAAAAATGTAACTACAACTCGGGAATCATCAACGACCCCTTTTATTCAAACCACAAACCAATTCGTATATCATAGTAATCTTATAGTACTTAATTAAAAAGCTTTAAAATTAAAATACCAATGATTATCCCCCGTATGCTCGATATCATGCAGCAGCACCAGTACACCTAGTCTGCTCCCCATTGTAGCATTAATGGTTCATCACAGGTCAACAAACACATAGTAACACACAATCAGCTATGCTGAGTACATAATGAACCATTGAATGCATATGAACATAACAAAGCAATAGTGAACAATCCTAAGCATGATACTACAATACGTTACATCCTTTATTCTTTATTTAGTTGCCAGCGAACGGGAACCGTCATATTACTAGAATCATACGGGCTACTTAATCCTTAATAAATAACTTGGTCTATTAGATGAAATGCAAATACGGTTTCGTTCCGTCTCACACCCATCACCTTAGTATGCATACCCCGAAGATCGTACAGAACTTTCCGCCTACTTGAGTTATCAAAATTATAAGGACACTATTGTCGTCACAGTAGGCCTGCGTAGGAGTGTAGGACAAGTCCCACACTCTCCCCCATTGTTCATCACTTGTAGGGAGTACAACTACAAGTTTATTACCATAGTTCCCTTTTTGTATTGTCCATTCATATCACAACCACACATAATCATTTAACATGTTCTCTTAGTTAAGTACTCAAATCTTTTCTCTTGTAACACTCTTGTTACACTATGGATCAGATTAATATGAATATAATGCTCATGTTCATAATACGATAGAATTACGCATTCCAATGCAACATATCGACTTCCAATCATAAACATGTTACCAAACAATCTCACAATCAAAACGGTCCCTATCATGATTCTAGGTTCCAATAGAATAAATTGCAACCTAATCATGAACTAGTACTTGCAACTAAACAGGTACGCGTACGTACCTTGTAACAGAGAATTTTCGCTATATTAACCAAACGTGCCGCTTATGAAATTGGGACCTAAACGGTTAAGTAAATACTTTAGTACTACGTCCTTGATAATATTATCAACTAATACGTAACTAACTATAACGACTTAGTAATTCGAAATATAAACGATAGCTAAACTCATTGTTCATGAACTTCCTTTTCTTTTCTATTCTAATGAGTTTAGCGTCTTTTAGGAGTCGATGTTAATGAGCAAACGGATTTTAGTTCGTGTAATAATAAGATTGTATTCATATGTCCAGTCAAGTCTTATGTCCAACCAAGTCTTATGTCCAAAATTAGGTTCGCATAATAAGATTGTACTTCCAACTAATAACAATAATATAATTTCTCTACTTCCCACCTTACTTAATTACAAACCTAAAACCAGATTCACAACATAAATCAGATTAATAATTTAAACTAATTATACAGCTTAATTAGTTACTAATTAACTCTAGTTACAAACTAATTAATTACAACTTAACTTAATTTTAAAAACAAGATATAATATTAAACTAATATAATATCATATACATATTAGGTTTTAATACCGCTAACTCGCCGGCAATCGAGTTCCGGCAACTGACTTCCGGCAACGGCGTAACCACCCTCGTGTATTCGCGCGACCACGACTTCGCACAACCGACCCTCGCGCACGCCAACACACAGCAGCAGCAGCCTCGTGCAACCCTCGTCGCACACCCTTCGAACCTCGTCGCACAACGCGAGCCTCGCACAACCCCTTGACTCGCACACCCACGCACCACACTCCAATGCAACCCTCGTCGCAGCACTCAAACCACGGAACTCCGCACCCTCGTCGCGCGAATCGCTCGAGCCTCGTCGTAGTACTCGTCGCTCGCGCCGATCTTCGAACTCCCTCGCTCACCTCCTCGCTGGTTCGCACTTCACTCGCACTCAACCACTCTCGTCCAACCTCGTCGCTCGCAGCACACACGACGACTCAACACTCGCCTTCACACCCGCTCGCACCGACGCAGTGCTCGCACATCTTCGACGAAGCAAGAAACGGTGAAGTAGGGTGATGGAGAGAGAAAATCTGAGAGAGAGAGTTTGAGAGGGGAGATGACAGCTGAGAGAGAAAAGAATAAAGAGAGAAGATAGAGGGACCGTTGAGAGGGAATGATGTTAGGGTTTTCTGAATTTTTTTTCTTTTCCTTTTATACTCTCGTATTTATAGTGTGGCATATTTAGGTCTAGCTAAACTCGGTTTGATCTTTTAAAATTCCGAAATTAACTAAATCGAACCATAATATTATTATCCTATTATTATATTTTGTAAATAATACTAAAATACCTTTTAATTATCTTCTATATATTTTCTTAATTATAAAGAATTAACTCCAAAAATACAGAGTATTGCATTGCCTTTTTTGTGTCTCAAGGAATTTGAACCTTGTCGGGATTGTCTTGACATTACAGAATAGTTTGGGGGTACTTTGATCAGTACCTCGGACTTAGATCTTCCGCTACAGTTTGGCCGTTTGTGGGGTGTGCACACTAGGGGTCTTTATCTAATAGTTATCCAAAGGGCTTAGCTAGCCTAATAGGAAACAAAGTTCGTTCCATTCCATAGATTTATGATTCTGAAAGAAATTGTTTTAGCAAAGAAAATAGAAAAGTATTTGGTTTGGAAAAGTAATGAAGGAAAATGTTTTACAATGTTTTTGTTAAGTATTGTGGTTGCAAAAGTAAATGATTATTAGGATATAATTAATGCATCCTAACTGCATATCTATTTGGGTTTAGAGTATTGAATCTTGCTCAGCTTGTTTGGCTGATACTACATGTTTGATATATGCAGGTACATGAAGGCTTAGTGACGGGGTGTGGGCGGAGAGCAACATCCACTAGTTTTGCGTAAATATAGTTATAATAGTTCTAGTCTGGTGCATTTCTTATATATAATCAATATTTTGAGACTTAGGGTTGTAAATATTAATCCACCTAAATCTTTATTCGGTTGGGTTGTAATAGTTTAAAATAAGCATTAATTTAGTTTTCGTGCAGGTAGTTCTTCCTTAGCGATTATTCTCATAATAATCGTGGAATAATACATTTGGATTTCGAGTAATTATACAGGAATTTTGTTGGTATTTGAGTTGGGTGAAGTTGTTGGGAA
This sequence comes from Beta vulgaris subsp. vulgaris, assembly GCF_026745355.1. Taxonomy (NCBI): domain Eukaryota; kingdom Viridiplantae; phylum Streptophyta; class Magnoliopsida; order Caryophyllales; family Amaranthaceae; genus Beta; species Beta vulgaris. Next base: position 25,944,169 of record NC_079203.1, read on the forward strand.
TTTGGAATATGGATTGCTGATTCGTTGAAACAGGTTTAAAATTGGGACGCAAGTCCTAAATTAAGTTTTAGGTAGTCCATATTTCTGACGGAACTCTGCCGAATTTTCTATATAATTTTATATTATTTCATTTATTTAATCACTCGAAATTCAGGGGTATTATAGTTGGTATCAGAGCCTTGATTAATAAATGACTGGGCTATGTTAAAGATGATACGAAACTAAAATTTTGACAAGCCAAGGTGAGAAAGTGAGATGGGTCATACACGGGAAGTGTATATTCTGTGTTGTTTATATGCTTATATTAATTATGTGATTGTTTTTTTTGTATATCGTGATTTGAGAGTTAATATTCTTTTATGACAATCAATGTGTTTTACTCGTGTTTTATCGAGATTCAAGTTCTTTTACCTTGTGTAGTGCTTACAAGATGCACAAGCGTGAAAGAAATAAATCGTCAGAGATGCGCACTTTGATGCTTCAGATGGCCGAGTCTAATAAGGCCATGACTAAGGTTGTGCAATTGCTAGTGGAAGCACGAGCTGCTACTACTAGCACGAGCAAAGTAGTTATGACTGAAGTTTCTACTATGCATAAAGCAATTGACGGGAAGAAACCGCCTAAGTATGATGAAAAAGGCTACCCCGTGAAGATGGAGAATTGGATTAGAGAGTTTGACAAGATCTTCATCACTTTCCAGGTCCCTGAAGAGATGAGAGTAGACTCTGCAGCCTACCATCTCACTGAAGATGCTGATATCTGGTGGACCAACAACAAAGATAATTTTACCACCAAAGTCACATACGACGAGGATTGTTTCGAGGAGGTGGAGACAAAGGAATTTGGTTGGAAAGTGTTCAAGAAAGCGCTACGCACTGAGTTCTTCCCACCTCACATGAGGAAGAGGAAGATATCTGAGTTTGAATAGCTGGAGCAAGGAGATATGTCCGTCCAAGACTTCTATACTAAATACCTTAAGTTGTCTCGTTTCGTGTCTGAATTGGTCCCAAATGAACAAGAAAGAGCTCCGAGGTTCGAGGAAAAACTTGATCTTGAACTTATTAGCAACATGGGAGCGAGCGACTTCACGACCTTGAACGAAGTTTATACTCGTGCTAGCAATGCTGAGAGAATCAAGGAGAGAAGGAAATCCGCAGAAAAGATGAAAGCTCCTACAAAAGAAAGTACCCAACAACTGGATAAGGGTAATAACTTTAGTCCAAACAAGAGCAGAAACTTTGATAATCGGGGTCCTAGGGGTAACCTCAGTAGAGGAGGTCAGAGTCAACAAGCCCCAAGGAGTACTCAAGGTTCGTTTCAGCCCCGTAGCCAAGCCCAGAGCCAATCCCAATCCCAAAACAACCCAGGCTCTATTCATCGTTATTTTTGTAAAAGATGTGAAAACAATCATCCAGGGAAGGATTGTGAAGGTAATAAGGTGACATGTAATTATTGCAAGAAAGAGGGACATAGAGCTTATGAGTGTTTCACGAACCCTGATGCTAAGATTGGCCGTAATTATGAGGTTTTGAGGACACCGACTACTAGTACAGCTAGTAATCGCCCAACTATTTCTGTAGCTCCAAATCGTACCGGCTAATGCTACTCATGCTAAGAGAGGTCCCGAGAAGAAGAACACGGGCAACCTTAATCATTTGAAACAACCAGATGCAGATAACCAGGGGAATGCAGTGATCGGTACTTTCTCTATCCATTTTACACCTTCCTACGTACTATTTGATTCAGGTGCATCACATTCAATTATATATGAAACTTTTGCAAAAAGTCTCAACTTAGAGAGTGTCACACCTTGTGAGGTCGATATTTCCATTCCTTCCGGTCTAAGTGTCACGTGTAATAGGATGTATTTAGATGTCCATATAGCTTATGGTGAAACTACCTTGTTCCCTGACCTAATAGTTTTTCCTCTGAAAGATTTTGATTTAATACTAGGGATGGATTGGCTAGAAAAGTATAAAGCCAAGATAGATTACCCGAAACAAAAATTTACAATAGAGAGTCATAAAGGTGTCCATGTGCTTTATAGTCGCCGTCCGGTGAAGATTAGTTCTGCCCTTACATTGAAGTCTTATTTAAGGAAAGGATTCCTAATGTGCCTTTGCCATATTCATGATACTAGTAAGGAAAGACCACAGCTCGGAGATGTCCCGGTTGTGAATGAGTATCAAGATGTGTTTCCAGATGATATTCTTAATATGCCTCCAAAGCGTGATGTGGAGTTCAACATCGATTTGGTACCTGGAAAGGGACCTATATCTAAGCCACTTTATCGGATGGCGCCTGTTGAGATGAGGGAATTGAAAACTCAATTAGAAGAGTTGCTAGATAAAGGCTACATTCGGCCTAGTGTATCACCTTGGGGTGACCGTGCACCAATTCTTTTCGTGAAGAAAAAGGATGGTACCTACGATTATGATTGACTACAGAGAACTCAATAACGTCACTGTGAAAAACAAGTATCGATTGCCAAGGATAGATGAATTGTTTAATAAGTTGGCCGGTGCAGGAGTATTCTCTAAGATCGACTTGAGATCAGGTTACCATCAGCTTCGTGTTGCAGATAAGACAGCTTTCCGTACCCGTTATGGACACTATGAGTTTACAGTTATGCCCTTTGGCTTGACTAATGCTCCAGCGGTGTTCACGGACTTGATGAATTGGTATTCAGAGCTTATTTGGATAAATTCATTATTGTGTTTATTGATGATATATTAATTTATTCAAAGAATGCGAGTGAACATGAATAGCACCTCCGTGATGTTTTGCAAATACTGAGAGAAAGTCACTTGTATGCAAAGCTCTCCAAATGTGAATTTTGGCTCGAGAAAGTGGCTTTTATGGGTCATATCATTTCTAAGGAGAGTGTTTCAATTGATCCATCTAAAATTCAAGCGGTTTTGAATGGTCTACTCCGAAGAATGTGACTGAAATTCGCAGCTTCCTTGGTCTAGCGGCTACTATAAAGATTCGTGAAAGATTTTTCCAAAATAGCTCGCCCATTGACAGTTTGATGAAGAAGTGCACCAAGTATGAATGGAATGATGATTGTGTGAAGGCTTTTCAAATGTTAAAGGAGCGTCTTACTACAGTTCCAGTCTTAACTTTACAGGTGAATACAAGGTGAATACAGATGCTTCGAGAAATGGCCTTGGATGTGTGCTTATGCATAAACGAAAAGTTGTCACTTATGCGTCTAGACAATTAAAAGTTCATGAGACGAACTACCCCACACATGATCTTGAATTAGCCGCTAGTCTTTGCTCTTAAAATTTGGCGTCACTATTTGCTTGGTACTTCATTCAAAATATACTCTGATCATAAAAGCCTCAAGTATATCTTCACGCAAAAAGAGTTGAATATGAGACAAAGAAGATGGTTAGAGCTGATTAAGGATTACGATATGGAGATTCAATACCATGAAGGCAAGGCCAATGTTGTTGATGATGCGCTTAGCAGGAAATCTTCTCACTCATTGTACACGATGCTTTCGAGAAAAGGTTGCTTAGAGATGAATTTCAGAATTTTGATGCCGAACTTGTCGAGTTAGGGCACAGCTTAACTCCCTTACATTGCAACCAGATGTGTACGATGAGATTAAGGAGAACCAAGCCAGTGATGCGCTTCTGAAGAAAAAGATGGGAGAGGTTCGAGATACTGAAGATGCTTATTTCAAGGAGTATTCGTTATAAGAGTAGGTGGTGTGTTCCTGACATACCTGATCTGAAGAAGAAAATCTTAGATGAAGCTCATTTGACTCCATATTCGGTACATCCAGGAGGTGACAAGTTGTATAAAGACCTCAAAATCACCTTTTGGTGGCCTCACATGAAGCAAAGGTCGCAGTATGTTTCCAAGTGCTTGACTTGCCAAAAAGTCAAGTTTGAGCACAAGAGACCTCAAGGCGAGATTCAACCTTTGGAGATTCCATGTGGAAGTGGGACTCAATTTCTATGGATTTTATCTTGGACTTCCAAGAACACCTAATGGTAATAACATGATTTGGGTCATTGTGGACCGACTCACCAAGTCTGCCCACTTTGTACCAATGAAAAATACATAAAAACATCAAAAGCTAGCCGATGCATATAGGAAGAATGTTTTGCGCTTAAATGGTGTGCCAAGGGACATGTGTCCATAGAGATAGTAGATTCTTATCTAATTTTTGGCAGAAGCTTCAAGAAGCCTTAGGGACACAGTTGAAAATGAGTACATCATTTCATCCTGCTACTGATGGTCAGACAGAGCGCACAATCCAAACACTCGAGGACATGTTGAGGGCATGTGCCTTAGAATTTCAAGGCTCGTGGGAAGATAGACTGGACTTGATAGAATTCTCGTATAATAATACTATCATTCTTCAATAGGAATGGCCCCATATGAAGCCTTGTATGGCCGCAAGTGTCGTAGTCCTCTTTGTTGGAGTGATATTGGTAATCCTGTGTTCTTGGTCTTGAAATGATCCAAGAAATCGTGGAACAAGTAAAACAGATACAACAGAAAATGAAAGCGGCGCAAGATAGACAAAAAAGACATACAGAGTTTGAAGTCGGTGAGAAAGTACTCTTGAAAGTTTCTCCTATAAAGGGAGTAATGCGATTCAGGATGAAGGGCAAGTTAAGCCCTAAATTCATCGGACCGTATGAGATCCTAGAAAGGATAGGTGAAGTTGCCTATAGATTGGCATTACCTCCAGAGATAGCTCGAGTTCACAACGTTTTCCATATTTCTCAACTTCGTCGTACATTAGTGACCCCTCACATGTACTCACACCTGATGAATTGCAACTAGAAGATAACCTTTCATATGTTGAGGTCCCTATGAAAATTCTTGATAGTAAAGTTCGAGCAACTCGGAATGGGGAGTTAAACTGGTGAAAGTATTGTGGTCGAACCACAGGACGATGAGCTTAGTTGGGAATCTAAGGATGCGATGCGAGCTCAATATCCCCACCTATTTCAATAGGTACGCTTACAGTTACGAGGACGTAACTAATCTTTTAGGGAGGGTGGAATTAGTATGATTTCATTTCAATTCTTAGTATTTAGAGATAATTTTTGATTTGTATTAAGTGTTTGATCCTCCTTGAAAGTTAATGATATGTTGATAGTATTATATTGTGACAGTTTATGTGGAAGTTTGATAATACATAGTTTTTCTTTTGACTTTAATAATAGATAGTTGGCTAAACATATAAGTTAATAGCTAAAGTAAATGATAGGATTTCCGCTACGAGTTTAAGAATTGTTTCAAGTTTCGAGGACGAAACTTATTTAAGGGGGGGGGAGATATAGCACCCGGGTTTTTGAAATAGTTTATTATTTATTTTATTAACTATATTATTTATTTTAGCTTATTTAATATTGAATTTATTTATATTCAGGAATTACCTTGTAAATAATTTATATGGTTGTAGTAGGGCAAGTTTAGTGAATAAATTTTAACTTAATAATAAGAGGGAATATACTCACATATATGTAAAAAGGGGGAAAGGGAAAAATAAAACAAGAAAGGAAAAAGAAAAGAAAAAAAAACACAAAGAAAACCTCACATATACGTTTTCTTCCTCACAACCTCTTCACCATATCATTCTCTAAAGTTCTTGAACATTCTTCCTTTACCACACAACCACCACCGTTGCCGACGACCCGCAACCACAACCGCCACTAGAAGCGACACCATAGAAGTGGGGGCACAAGGGGAGAGCAAAGGGGTCGTTGCTGCTGTATTTTGCGGGGTTTAGGGATCGTATTAGGAGCATTTTGCAATTTATTTTTCATCCCCAATCTCCTATATTAGTGGGTAAGTTGAATTCCTCAACTAACTTAAGTTTTCTTTTAAAATTATGAAGTTAGGATTTATGTTTATGAAATTGAATTGGGGGTTTTGATTTTAATTGTTTGGGAGAGGAATTGAATGAATATAATGTTTATTTAGGTGTTTAGTTGTAACAGCCCGAATTTCCCGACCAGCTTACAAAGGATTAAGCACAGCGAAAGAAACTCTAGTCAAAGTAACCCGGACTATTACCATCACACTCACCGAACTAAATCGGAGAGTGTGGAACTCAATCCCAACTCTATTCAAATAAATTAACTATTATAACTACGCTCTGATTCTCAGACTCTATTCCCATAAATTTCTACAGAAAATCCGGCAGAGTTTCCTTTGAAAATAGGACAACGCTAAAGCGAAAAATAATATAAACCTGTTTGCAAATTCAATTTATAAAATATTTCCAAATACCAAAGCTCAACAATCTCAACGCTTTCGCGGAGCAACAACCAATAGAGAATCAGGAACACTAACTAGCGACTCTTAAATGTAGAAATAACTATAGATTATAAACAATTAACTATTACAAAGTCAAGCGTCCTCACTTCGATAGCAACTATAATACTACTCCAGCTTGTATCAGCTTCAACTTGCAAAAGGATAACTCACGGCTTAACCAACTTAAGATACTGCCACCCACCAAGTGACAGGCCACAGAAATGACAAAACAACATATACACATCAGCAAAGCTGAGTACTAACCCGTAAACAAGAGTAACACATGCTTTGGTGGTTTTTACTTGAAAACGACTCTCACACAATCAACATAAGTTCAACAATCACACCAATCATAGCATACTTAGAGCAATATTCTTGTTGAACAAACATATTACATTTCCAAATTCCACGTTCCATAATACTTCATCATCATATAGTAACAAAATTCAATAAGATGACTCTCAACAATGACATGTTTCTATATTCTCATTTAATCAACCTTTCAACTCAGTTACTATATTTTCACAAAATCCGATCGTTTGGCATGAACGCGAGTGGAGAGGGGTACCACGCAGTACCAGCTGTCTCCAAACTAGTGAGGGTCGTCACCCAGCCTTTTATTATTATGCTTGCAAGACTTACCCGGACATGTCCTATAACGCCAGGAATTAGCCCCTCCTGGAAGGCAACAACTAGGGACTTTACCCGCCCTAACTCGGGGTGCCTATTCATGCCTCACTTTCATATTTATAAAATAAGATATTTATGATTTATACTTGAATCCTCAATACTCATAACATAATACCATATCCGACCTTATCTGGTCTTAACTCATATCTGAATCATTTCCTCATTATTATACCAAATCATATTTTAAGAAACATAGTATTTTCGAAAAACTCCAATGACTGAACAAAAAGAATACTTTTATAATAATCCAATAGCAATTCACAACTAACTCATAGAGATGCATCTATAATCATGGGCATTACTATAAACGATATATATGATATCTAATATTCATATAACGCACACAGGAGCATTTAAATAATATTGCTGAACATAAAGGTTACATCCATTCCATAACAATTATGCGAAACCTCAAAGCATGATGACTTGATTTCCCATGTCATCTTGAATTATATACGTCTACATAGCCATCCTCCAACAATCACCTCAAAATAACATTGATAATCAATAACCAAAATTAGACTAACCTAAACTATAAAAACGTAATCGTAACTTATTCTCAATTCACAAATGATCAACCTTTAACATTCTAATTTCCTTAATCCTTAATTAATATCAATAACTTCGATGATATTAGCTACATCGACTTGCATCCCAATTCATAATCACAATTCTAAATTATATAACTAACCCAACTAAACATAACTCATAACCTTACCTCAATCAAGAACATAATTTTGCTACCACAAATATATTGAGAATATGAAGCTAGCTCGACTCATAAATAAACCTAATAAACTTATTTCTATCTTGCACTCAAATCCTTAACCAATCGTATAACAATTCTAACATTACAATCTCCTTCATATTTCGAATGATAGTCCATTCCAAAATCATCCTCCAATAATCAAGACTATTAAAGTAATTAGCAACTTGTATCCAACCTAGTCATTTCCCCTGTAGATAACCATAATCGTCTAACTCTTATAAAGACAAATTTCAAATCGATACATATATGCTTTTCAAATTCCAATTATCCACATAAACACAGCTGGTAGTAATTAATCATGTCAACAAATCCCACAACAATATTACTAAGTCTCTTAGTTACAATTAACTAACGAGAGTTAACCAAAAACACACAACTCAAGTTTCATCGATCATAGGTTAATTATAAGTAACTAAATATAATCCAAGTTATACCATTAGCTGAGTTCTTATTAACATAAACAGTAATAAAACCAAGTACATATCATACTCATGGTCATACATAGCGAGTTTATCTCATTAAAACAATGTCATTATCTAAGTGGGACTTCTTTAAGGTAATTCTTAACTCACTTTGATTTATGTAGTTAGAACACACACACTAATACACTTTAGTGAATCACTAGTCAATTAAGCCGACTTTATTATCCTATTCCGTTTATAGTTATCAAACTAAAATACTTTATTAACCACATGTTCATTAATCGAAACCATAGTTAATAAAACCAACTCAAGTACTCTTCACATTACTAATAAGGACTAATTAATTCTCTTTCTAACTTAATAGGAGAAAACTAATTAAAAACATGAGCATCATACACTTCTTAATTACTATTCTTTTAACTTATACTTCAACCATAAACTTGGATTACTACCACATTTATTGGAAATTTTCTATCACTATTAAACTAAAGATATTTGAACTACTTCTTACTAACTCATAGCATCACAAGTCTAGTCAACCTCCCATATATAATTCATCAATCACTTATAATAATAACTTCTTAATATATAAACTAGATTGCAACTATTAATGGAATTATTCCTCCAACACACATGAGCCTAAATTTAATAATACTAATAACATTTCGTTCGTCGAGATCTGCAAGCTTATGTAACTCAGGATCATTAAGAGTTTCAATTTGCGTCTTTCTTTTCCTTCTCAAAGTTAAGGTGGACATGGGTTGCAAATCAACTATGTCAAAAACAAAGAGACACAACTCAACTTAGAGAATAAAGCTCAATTCAATAACTTATTTCAATTGTAATTTAACTAAAACAGAACTATAATCAGATTTAATCATAAGAGGACTCAAAGAGAAACTTGGGCAATGTTAAAATCGAAACCCACAATCGATAACACAAAATCATACAACTACAACATCACAATATCAACAACAAATCTTGAAATGAAACAAAATCCAATTCTAGGTTAACTCACTAAAATCTGATTTGGGTTTAACTTGAAAGAAATTAACAACGTAATTAAACTTGTATGTAATCAGAATTTCAAGGGGGAAAATACAGAGGTGCGGGTGTACCTCTGCTCTTGTGAGCAGCGAAGAACAAAGGGACAATAGGGTTTCGAGGCTTCGGCGCGGCAGAGCACCGACGAGCAGCATCGGTGGTGCGGACCACCACCAACGAGAACAGAGGAGTCAACGAGAGGGAAGGAAAAATATGTGTGGTTGCAGGTCCAGCGAGGCATGAGGTGGGTGCGGCGACACATCGAGCCAGCGGCTAAGCACCGACGCCAGCAGTGCGTCGACGAATAGCAGCAGGTCCGACGAACGGGGTCGGCACGAAACAGAGGAGAGAGGAAACGGAGAACAAACGGCGCCGACAAGGGGAAAACTCCTGCGAGCAACAGGAACGCCGGCAAGCACCCAAATTCCGACGAGAAGGCAGCGCATACAGGAGAGAGAGGGTCGGGTTTTCGCTGGGGTTGGGGGTTTCTGTCACGGAAGAGAGAGAGAAATAGTTTGGAGGGGTTTTGGGGTATTTGGAGTTTTTTTTTTGACTTAGAGAGTGAACATAAGGCTCGAGAGAGGGAGACATAAGAAAATGAGATTTGATAATCTCAACAATGAACCGCCAAGGGATAAAGTAGGAAATCGACTTTCGCTTCCTATTTGGCACAATACCACTCAACTTAAACTTAAAATTCCGAAAACATAAAATAATGATAATAATAATAATTATAACTACATAAAATTAATATAACAAATATATTACAAACACGACAAAATAATTCACATTCCACAAACTCAAATAAAATAAAAGTTTCCGAAACATAATTAACTTAATAATTATATTTAACGTTTAAATAAACGCTCTTAAATACCAGGGCTATTACATTCTACCACCCTTAAAATAAGTTTCGTCCTCGAAACTTACAAATAATTATTTTCATAAAACTAAAATCTCAAGCTTCAAAGACATGAATGGCCAGCCTCCATTCTACCATCATCTTTTGTATCTCTACTTCAACTTGATTCGCGAAATCAAGGAGCAAAGAAAACAAAAGGGCAAACTTGTTGGCATTGGTTTCAATCATCTCATCGACAGAGATTCTCGTTTGAAATTCATTTACCTAAGCAAATCATACAAGTTTTCTCGAAATACACACTTTTAAGTAAAATAACATTATGAACAATCAAGTCATACAAGATAATAATATACACAATAGCAAATATACACGCACGTAATACCCATTTGAATAAATGGATCCATATAGTACACGCGTAAGCGCAAACACTCATACGGCTTGATTCATTTATACTAATTCTTTAGTCAATTCATTAGACCTATATTCAACCCCTACACTATGATATGGAGATCACAGTGTATCCGAAAACTACTCAACTCTGATACCACTGTAACTGCCCGAATTTCCCGACCAGCTTACAAAGGATTAAGCACAGCGAAAGAAACTCTAGTCAAAGTAACCCGGACTATTACCATCACACTCACCGAACTAAATCGGAGAGTGTGGAACTCAATCCCAACTCTATTCAAATAAATTAACTATTATAACTACGCTCTGATTCTCAGACTCTATTCCCATAAATTTCTACAGAAAATCCGCAGAGTTTCCTTTGAAAATAGGACAACGCTAAAGCGAAAATAATATAAACCTGTTTGCAAATTCAATTTATAAAATATTTCCAAATACCAAGCTCAACAATCTCAACGCTTTCGCGGAGCAACAACAATAGAGAATCAGGAACACTAACTACGACTCTTAAATGTAGAAATAACTATAGATTATAAACAATTAACTATTACAAAGTCAAGCGTCCTCACTTCGATAGCAACTATAATACTACTCCAGCTTGTATCAGCTTCAACTTGCAAAAGGATAACTCACGGCTTCAACCTGAAACATTTAAGATACTGCCACCCACCAAGTGACAGGCCACAGAAATGACAAAACAACATATACACATCAGCAAAGCTGAGTACTAACCCGTAAACAAGAGTAACACATGCTTTGGTGGTTTTTACTTGAAAACGACTCTCACACAATCAACATAAGTTCAACAATCACACCAATCATAGCATACTTAGTAGCAATATTCTTGTTGAACAAACATATTACATTTCCAAAATTCCACGTTCCATAATACTTCATCACTCATATAGTAACAAAATTCAATAAGATGACTCTCAACAATGACATGTTTCTATATTCTCATTTAATCAACCTTTCAACTCAGTTACTATATTTTCACAAAATCCGATCGTTTGGCATGAACGCGAGTGGAGAGGGGTACCACGCAGTACCAGCTGTCTCCAAACTAGTGAGGGTCGTCACCCAGCCTTTTATTATTATGCTTGCAAGACTTACCCGGACATGTCCTATAACGCCAGGAATTAGCCCCTCCTGGAAGGCAACAACTAGGGACTTTACCCGCCCTAACTCGGGTGCCTATTCATGCCTCACTTTCATATTTATAAAATAAGATATTTTATGATTCATACTTGAATCCTCAATACTCATAACATAATACCATATTCGACCTTATCTGGTCTTAACTCATACTTGAATCATTTCCTCATTATTATACCAAATCATATTTTAAGAAACATAGTATTTTCGAAAAACTCCAATGACTGAACAAAAAGAATACTTTTATAATAATCAATAGCAATTCACAACTAACTCATAGAGATGCATCTATAATCATGGCATTACTATAAACGATATATATGATATCTAATATTCATATAACGCACAGCATTTAAATATATATTGCTGAACATAAAGGTTACATCCATTCCATAACAATTATGCGAAACCTCAAAGCATGATGACTTGATTTCCCATGTCATCTTGAATTATATACGTCTACATAGCCATCCTCCAACAATCACCTCAAATAACATTGATAATCAATAACCAAAATTAGACTAACCTAAATATAAAACGTAATCGTAACTTATTCTCAATTCACAAATGATCAACCTTTAACATTCTAATTTCCTTAATCCTTAATTAACATCATAACTTCGATGATATTAGCTACATCGACTTGCATCCCAATTCATAATCACAATTCTAAATTATATAACTAACCCAACTAAACATAACTCAATACCTTACCTCAATCAAGAACATAATTTTGCTACCACAAATATATTGAGAATATGAAGCTAGCTCGACTCATAAATAAACCTTAATAAACTTATTTCTATCTTGCACTCAAATCCTTAACCAATCGTATAACAATTCTAACATTACAATCTCCTTCATAATTTCGAATGATAGTCCATTCCAAAATCATCCTCCAATAATCAAGACTATTAAAGTAATTAGCAACTTGTATCCAACCTAGTCATTTCCCCTGTAGATAACCATAATCGTCTAACTCTTATAAAGCAAATTTCAAATCGATACATATATGCTTTTCAAATTCCAATTATCCACATAAACACAGCTGGTAGTAATTAATCATGTCAACAAATCCCACAACAATATTACTAAGTCTCTTAGTTACAATTAACTAACGAGAGTTAACCAAAACACACAACTCAAGTTTCATCGATCATAGGTTAATTATAAGTAACTAAATATAATCCATGTTATACCATTAGCTGAGTTCTTATTAACATAAACAGTAATAAAACCAAGTACATATCATACTCATGGTCATACATAGCGAGTTTATCTCATTAAAACAATGTCATTATCTAAGTGGGACTTCTTTAAGGTAATTCTTAACTCACTTTGATTTATGTAGTTAGAACACACACACTAATACACTTTAGTGAATCACTAGTCAATTAAGCCGACTTTATTATCCTATTCCGTTTATAGTTATCAAACTAAAATACTTTATTAACCACATGTTCATTAATCGAAACCATAGTTAATAAAACCAACTCAAGTACTCTTCACATTACTAATAAGGACTAATTAATTCTCTTTCTAACTTAATAGGAGAAAACTAATTAAAAACATGAGCATCATACACTTCTTAATTACTATTCTTTTAACTTATACTTCAACCATAAACTTGGATTACTACCACATTTATTGGAAATTTTCTATCACTATTAAACTAAAGATATTTGAACTACTTCTTACTAACTCATAGCATCACAAGTCTAGTCAACCTCCCATATATAATTCATCAATCACTTATAATAATAACTTCTTAATATATAAACTAGATTGCAACTATTAATGGAATTATTCCTCCAACACACATGAGCCTAAATTTAAATAATACTAATAACATTTCGTTCGTCGAGATCTGCAAGCTTATGTAACTCAGGATCATTAAGAGTTTCAATTTGCGTCTTTCTTTTCCTTCTCAAAGTTAAGGTGGACATGGGTTGCAAATCAACTATGTCAAAAACAAAGAGACACAACTCAACTTAGAGAATAAAGCTCAATTCAATAACTTATTTCAATTGTAATTTAACTAAAACAGAACTATAATCAGATTTAATCATAAGAGGACTCAAAGAGAAACTTGGGCAATGTTAAAATCGAAACCCACAATCGATAACACAAAATCATACAACTACAACATCACAATATCAACAACAAATCTTGAAATGAAACAAAATCCAATTCTAGGTTAACTCACTAAAATCTGATTTGGGTTTAACTTGAAAGAAATTAACAACGTAATTAAACTTGTATGTAATCAGAATTTCAAGGGGGGAAAATACAGAGGTGCGGGTGTACCTCTGCTCTTGTGAGCAGCGAAGAACAAAGGGACAATAGGGTTTCGAGGCTTCGGCGGGCAGAGCACCGACGAGCAGCATCGGTGGTGCGGACCACCACCAACGAGAACAGAGGAGTCAACGAGAGGGAAGGAAAAATATGTGTGGTTGCAGGTCCAGCGAGGCATGAGGGTGGTGCGGCGACACATCGAGCCAGCGGCTAAGCACCGACGCCAGCAGTGCGTCGACGAATAGCAGCAGGTCCGACGAACGGGGTCGGCACGAAACAGAGGAGAGAGGAAACGAGAACAAACGGCGCCGACAAGGGGAAAACTCCTGCGAGCAACAGGAACGCCGGCAAGCACCCAAATTCCGACGAGAAGGCAGCGAATACAGGAGAGAGAGGGTCGGGTTTTCGCTGGGGTTGGGGGTTTCTGTCACGGAAGAGAGAGAGAAATAGTTTGGAGGGGTTTTGGGGTATTTGGAGTTTTTTTTTTGACTTAGAGAGTGAACATAAGGCTCGAGAGAGGGAGACATAAGAAAATGAGATTTTGATAATCTCAACAATGAACCGCCAAGGGATAAAGTAGGGAAATCGACTTTCGCTTCCTATTTGGCCAAATACCACTCAACTTAAACTTAAAATCCGAAAACATAAAATAATGATAATAATAATAATTATAACTACATAAAATTAATAACAAATATATTACAACACGACAAAATAATTCACATTCCACAAACTCAAATAAAATAAAAGTTTCCGAAACATAATTAACTTAATAATTATATTTAACGTTTAAATAAACGCTCTTAAATACCAGGGCTATTACATTCTACCACCCTTAAAATAAGTTTCGTCCTCGAAACTTACAAATAATTATTTTCATAAAACTAAAATCTCAAGCTTCAAAGACATGAATGGCCAGCCTCCATTCTACCATCATCTTTTGTATCTCTACTTCAACTTGATTCGCGAAATCAAGGAGCAAAGAAAACAAAAGGGCAAACTTGTTGGCATTGGCTTTCAATCATCTCATCGACAGAGATCTCGTTTGAAATTCATTTACCTAAGCAAATCATACAAGTTTTCTCGAAATACACACTTTTAAGTAAAATAACATTATGAACAATCAAGTCATAACAAGATAATAATATACACAATAGCAAATATACACGCACGTAATACCCATTTGAATAAATGGATCCATATAGTACACGCGTAAGCGCAAACACTCATACGGCTTGATTCATTTATACCTAATTCTTTAGTCAATTCATTAGACCTATATTCAACCCCTACACTATGATATGGAGATCACAGTGTATCCGAAAACTACTCAAGCTCTGATACCACTTGTAACAGCCCGAATTTCCCGACCAGCTTACAAAGGATTAAGCACAGCGAAAGAAACTCTAGTCAAAGTAACCCGGACTATTACCATCACACTCACCGAACTAAATCGGAGAGTGTGGAACTCAATCCCAACTCTATTCAAATAAATTAACTATTATAACTACGCTCTGATTCTCAGACTCTATTCCCATAAATTTCTACAGAAAATCCGGCAGAGTTTCCTTTGAAAATAGGACAACGCTAAAGCGAAAAATAATATAAACCTGTTTGCAAATTCAATTTATAAAATATTTCCAAATCCAAAGCTCAACAATCTCAACGCTTTCGCGGAGCAACAACCAATAGAGAATCAGGAACTAACTAGCGACTCTTAAATGTAGAAATAACTATAGATTATAAACAATTAACTATTACAAAGTCAAGCGTCCTCACTTCGATAGCAACTATAATACTACTCCAGCTTGTATCAGCTTCAACTTGCAAAAGGATAACTCACGGCTTCAACCTGAAACATTTAAGATACTGCCACCCACCAAGTGACAGGCCACAGAAATGACAAAACAACATATACACATCAGCAAAGCTGAGTACTAACCCGTAAACAAGAGTAACACATGCTTTGGTGGTTTTTACTTGAAAACGACTCTCACACAATCAACATAAGTTCAACAATCACACCAATCATAGCATACTTAGCAGCAATATTCTTGTTGAACAAACATATTACATTTCCAAATTCCACGTTCCATAATACTTCATCATCATATAGTAACAAAATTCAATAAGATGACTCTCAACAATGACATGTTTCTATATTCTCATTTAATCAACCTTTCAACTCAGTTACTATATTTTCACAAAATCCGATCGTTTGGCATGAACGCGAGTGGAGAGGGGTACCACGCAGTACCAGCTGTCTCCAAACTAGTGAGGGTCGTCACCCGCCTTTTATTATTATGCTTGCAAGACTTACCCGGACATGTCCTATAACGCCAGGAATTAGCCCCTCCTGGAAGGCAACACTAGGGACTTACCCGCCCTAACTCGGGGTGCCTATTCATGCCTCACTTTCATATTTATAAAATAAGATATTTAATGATTCATACTTGAATCCTCAATACTCATAACATAAACCATATTCGACCTTATCTGGTCTTAACTCATACTTGAATCATTTCCTCATTATTATACCAAATCATATTTTAAGAAACATAGTATTTTCGAAAAACTCCAATGACTGAACAAAAAGAATACTTTTATAATAATCCAATAGCAATTCACAACTAACTCATAGAGATGCATCTATAATCATGGGCATTACTATAAACGATATATATGATATCTAATATTCATATAACGCACACAGGAGCATTTAAATATATATTGCTGAACATAAAGGTTACATCCATTCCATAACAATTATGCGAAACCTCAAAGCATGATGACTTGATTTCCCATGTCATCTTGAATTATATACGTCTACATAGCCATCCTCCAACAATCACCTCAAAATAACATTGATAATCAATAACCAAAATTAGACTAACCTAAACTATAAAAACGTAATCGTAACTTATTCTCAATTCACAAATGATCAACCTTTAACATTCTAATTTCCTTAATCCTTAATTAATATCTATAACTTCGATGATATTAGCTACATCGACTTGCATCCCAATTCATAATCACAATTCTAAATTATATAACTAACCCAACTAAACATAACTCAACCTTACCTCAATCAAGAACATAATTTTGCTACCACAAATATATTGAGAATATGAAGCTAGCTCGACTCATAAATAAACCTAATAAACTTATTTCTATCTTGCACTCAAATCCTTAACCAATCGTATAACAATTCTAACATTACAATCTCCTTCATATTTCGAATGATAGTCCATTCCAAAATCATCCTCCAATAATCAAGACTATTAAAGTAATTAGCAACTTGTATCCAACCTAGTCATTTCCCCTGTAGATAACCATAATCGTCTAACTCTTATAAAGACAAATTTCAAATCGATACATATATGCTTTTCAAATTCCAATTATCCACATAAACACACTGGTAGTAATTAATCATGTCAACAAATCCACAACAATATTACTAAGTCTCTAGTTACAATTAACTAACGAGAGTTAACCAAAAACACACAACTCAAGTTTCATCGATCATAGGTTAATTATAAGTAACTAAATATAATCCAAGTTATACCATTAGCTGAGTTCTTATTAACATAAACAGTAATAAAACCAAGTACATATCATACTCATGGTCATACATAGCGAGTTTATCTCATTAAAACAATGTCATTATCTAAGTGGGACTTCTTTAAGGTAATTCTTAACTCACTTTGATTTATGTAGTTAGAACACACACACTAATACACTTTAGTGAATCACTAGTCAATAAGCCGACTTTATTATCTATTCCGTTTATAGTTATCAAACTAAAATACTTTATTAACCACATGTTCATTAATCGAAACCATAGTTAATAAAACCAACTCAAGTACTCTTCACATTACTAATAAGGACTAATTAATTCTCTTTCTAACTTAATAGGAGAAAACTAATTAAAAACATGAGCATCATACACTTCTTAATTACTATTCTTTTAACTTATACTTCAACCATAAACTTGGATTACTACCACATTTATTGGAAATTTTCTATCACTATTAAACTAAAGATATTTGAACTACTTCTTACTAACTCATAGCATCACAAGTCTAGTCAACCTCCCATATATAATTCATCAATCACTTATAATAATAACTTCTTAATATATAAACTAGATTGCAACTATTAATGGAATTATTCCTCCAACACACATGAGCCTAAATTTAATAATACTAATAACATTTCGTTCGTCGAGATCTGCAAGCTTATGTAACTCAGGATCATTAAGAGTTTCAATTTGCGTCTTTCTTTTCCTTCTCAAAGTTAAGGTGGACATGGGTTGCAAATCAACTATGTCAAAAACAAAGAGACACAACTCAACTTAGAGAATAAAGCTCAATTCAATAACTTATTTCAATTGTAATTTAACTAAAACAGAACTATAATCAGATTTAATCATAAGAGGACTCAAAGAGAAACTTGGGCAATGTTAAAATCGAAACCCACAATCGATAACACAAAATCATACAACTACAACATCACAATATCAACAACAAATCTTGAAATGAAACAAAATCCAATTCTAGGTTAACTCACTAAAATCTGATTTGGGTTTAACTTGAAAGAAATTAACAACGTAATTAAACTTGTATGTAATCAGAATTTCAAGGGGGGAAAATACAGAGGTGCGGGTGTACCTCTGCTCTTGTGAGCAGCGAAGAACAAAGGGACAATAGGGTTTCGAGGCTTCGGCGCGGCAGAGCACCGACGAGCAGCATCGGTGGTGCGGACCACCACCAACGAGAACAGAGGAGTCAACGAGAGGGAAGGAAAAATATGTGTGGTTGCAGGTCCAGCGAGGCATGAGGGTGGTGCGGCGACACATCGAGCCAGCGGCTAAGCACCGACGCCAGCAGTGCGTCGACGAATAGCAGCAGGTCCGACGAACGGGGTCGGCACGAAACAGAGGAGAGAGGAAACGAGAACAAACGGCGCCGACAAGGGGAAAACTCCTGCGAGCAACAGGAACGCCGGCAAGCACCCAAATTCCGACGAGAAGGCAGCGAAAACAGGAGAGAGAGGGTCGGGTTTTCGCTGGGGTTGGGGGTTTCTGTCACGGAAGAGAGAGAGAAATAGTTTGGAGGGGTTTTGGGGTATTTGGAGTTTTTTTTTTTTTGACTTAGAGAGTGAACATAAGGCTCGAGAGAGGGAGACATAAGAAAATGAGATTTTGATAATCTCAACAATGAACCGCCAAGGGATAAAGTAGGGAAATCGACTTTCGCTTCCTATTTGGCCAAATACCACTCAACTTAAACTTAAAATCCGAAAACATAAAATAATGATAATAATAATAATTATAACTACATAAAATTAATATAACAAATATATTACAACACGACAAAATAATTCACATTCCACAAACTTAAATAAAATAAAAGTTTCCGAAACATAATTAACTTAATAATTATATTTAACGTTTAAATAAACGCTCTTAAATACCAGGGCTATTACATTAGTAGTTAATTTATATTAATAGAATGTTAAGTAAACTTGTTGTTCAAAGAAAATTGTGGTGTAATTCGTATAAATTACCTGTTAGTTTCGTAAAATACTATTATAAGCAGTTTTTGGACATTTTTAGCAAAAATACCATTTTACAAAAGTTGTTTGTATTGAAATTTTATCCAAGATAGCCTCAAGAAACGCTTGATTTGGATCTCGGATGAGAAAGTTATGTCCATTCTAAGTTTCTGCTGAAATTGATAAAGAGTATAGTTAGTTTTGAGTGTTTTAAGTTTCAATGTTTTCTTATGAATGTTTTTCTAATGGATTTTTGAGTGTCTAAATATAATAGGAGTATTAATGTTTATTTAGTATAAACTAAGGGAGATTTTAGTATTGGGGTATTAATTACTTTGGTAATCAAAGGTAAATGGCGGTTTAAGTAATTAAGTTATAAGAATTAGTTATACTTACTTATATATAAAAAAAAGGGGTTGACGTTTTATAAAACTAAAGTTATAAAAGCTCATTTGCTATTTTAGCCAAATCTATTAATATTTTATTAAGTACATGTATGTTTATATTGTAGATCCCGGTTTCATTGAGGAGCCATATTGGCTGAGTTAGTTGCTTTGTTATAGTTTAAAAAGGTAAGATTCCTTGCTCAAATCTTTAATAGTTATGAGAAAGGTTTACAAAAGATAAGATTTCAACTAAAACTTTTATATTTACGAGAAAAGATTATAAAGGTATGTATCTCTCTTGGGTTGAGAGTGGTTTAAATAGGAGGATGTTCCTACTAAACCTTGAATTATAGAATAGTTACAGAAAAAGATTTATGGATGATTTTATGATTTTAAAATGGTTGGGATTGCCTTTATGGTGTCTCAAGGAATTTGAACCTTGTCGGGATCGTCTCGACATTTCAGAATAGTTGGGGGGTACGTTGATTAGTACCTCGGACTTAGATCTTCCGCTACAGTTTGGCCGTTTGTGGGGTGTGGACACAAGGGGTCTTTTTCTAATAGTTATCCGGAGGGCCTAGCTACCCAATGGGAAAGAAAGTTCATTCCATTCCATAGATTTATGATTCTAAGATTCTGAAAGAAATTGTTTTAGCAAAGAAAATAGAAAAGTAATTGGTTTGGAAAAGAAATGAAGAAAAATGTTTTTGCAATGTTTTTATTTAGTATTGTGGTTGCAAAAGTAAATGATTTGTAGGATATAATTAATACATCCTACCTACATATGTATTTGGCTTTACATTATTGAATCTTGCTCATCCTATTTGGTTGATACTACATGCTTGATATATGCAGGTGCATGAAGGCTTAGAGCCGGGGTGTGGGCGGAGAGCAACATCTACTAGTAATGCATAAATAGAGTTATAATAGTTCTTTTCTGGTGCATTTCTTATATGTAATCAATATTTTGAGACTTAGGGTTGTAAATATTAATCCACCTTAATCTTTATTTGGTTGGGTTGTAATAGTTTAAAATAAGCTTTAATTTAGTTTCGGTGCAGATAGTTCTTCCTTAGCGATTATTCTCGTAATAATCGTGGAATAAAACATTTGGAGTAATTATACAAGAATTTCGTTGGTATTTGGACTGGGTGGAGTTTTTGGGGATTTTGAATATGGATTGCTGATTTGTTGAAACAGGTTTAAAATTCGGACGCCTGTCCTAAATTAAATTTTAGGCAGTCCATATTTCAAACGGAACTCTGCCGAATTTTCTATAGAATTTTAATATTTATTAATTTAATTAATCACTCGAAATTTAGGGGTGTTATACTTATGATGGAAATAAAATGAAAATAGACTTGGTGTTGTGGAATAGCTTAATTGGGGTTCCTTTATTGCTGCTTTAGAGGAAAATTTTACCCTACTTTTATGAGGAAACTATAGGCCCAAGAGTTGATCAACCTTATGATGGGGAGCATGACCATCTCTGAGTATTATAGCAAGTTGATAGCACTGTCTAGGTTTGCACCTGAGGTTGCAGCCACTAAGGAGTTAAAGGCTCAGTGATTT
This sequence comes from Beta vulgaris subsp. vulgaris, assembly GCF_026745355.1. NCBI lineage: Eukaryota > Viridiplantae > Streptophyta > Magnoliopsida > Caryophyllales > Amaranthaceae > Beta > Beta vulgaris. Next base: position 25,965,619 of record NC_079203.1, read on the forward strand.
GAACAAGGTTTGACTAAGGAAATTCAATTGAGGTTAGTAGATTTCGAAGTGATTGATTTGCCTATCGGTATTCCTACTGGGGAGATCATAAGGTGTACCAAGTTGTTTAGAAATTTGCCTTTGAAGATAGGATACTGTGTATTTCCATCTGACTTAATAGAATTCAATTTCGGAGACCTAGATGTGATCCTTGGGATGAACTGGTTAAGTCTTTACAATGCTAACATCGACTGTGAGGTTTAGAAGGTGGTGTTGAAAAACCCGTTGGGAAAATTGACCTCCTATATACGTTTTGGGAAGCCTAAGAAATTCGGAGTTATCTCTGAGATGCAAGTGAGGAAGTTGATGAAAAAGGGGTGTAAATTATTCTTCTATAGTGTGCAGGATGTGAGTAAGGAAGTTGGAGTGAGTCTTGAGGATGTTCTAATTGTGAATGAGTTTATGGATGTGTTTCCAAGTGAGATTTCAGGTATGCCACTTGCGAGAGCTGTTGAGTTCACCATAGACTGAGTTTCTGGAACTGCACCGATATCTAAAGCACCCTATAAAATGGCACCTCCTGAGATGAGTGAGCTGAAAATGTAATTGCAAGAATTACTGGATAAGGGTTATATTAGGCCCAGTGCATCACCTTGGGGAGCTCATGTGTTGTTTATGAAGGATGGAAGCATGAGGCTGTGTATTGACTATTGAGAACTGAACAATGTGACCATCAAGAATAAGTATCCTTTGCCTAGAATAAATAACATATTCAATCAGTTGAATGGAGTGAGTGTATTCTCAAAGATTTATTTGCATTCACGGTATCACCAATTGAGGGAAGCTGATAAGGGTGTACCTAAGACTACTTTAGAACGTGTTATCGCCACTACGAGTTCACTGTAATGCCATTTGGTTTAACCAATGCTGCTGCTATATTTATAGATTTAATGAATAGGATCTTCCATGAGTATCTAGATAAGTTTATGGTGATTTTCGTTGATGACATACTGATATATTCGAGGAAAGAGGTTGAGCATGATGAGCACTTGAGGATCATTTTGGAGACGCTTAGGAAAAACCAATTGCATGCCAAGTTCTCTAAGTGTGAGTTTCGTTTGGAGAAGGTAGCGTTTTTGGGTCACTATGTGTCTAAAGAAGGAGTCTATGTAGATCCTGCTAAGATTCAAGTTGTGAGTGAGTGGCCAACTCCAAAGAATATGTCAGATATTAGAAGTTTCCTAGGTCTAGCTGGCTATTATAAAAGATTTGTGAGAGATTTCTCGAAGATAGTGAGGCCTATGACCAACTTGATGAAGAAACAGTCAACATTTGAGTGCAGTGAAAAGCGTGAAGAAGCCTTTCAGATTTTGAAGGAACGTTTAACCTCCTCACCAGTTTTGACCCTGCCTGATGGGAATGAGGGATTTGAGGTTTATAGTGATGCTTTGAAGAATGGTTTGGGGTGTGTGCTATAGTAGAATGGGAAGGTAATTTTGTATGCCTCGCGTCAATTGAGACCTTATGAGGCTAATTACCCTACCCATGATCTAGAGTTAGCTGCCATAGTATTTGCATTGAAGATTTGGAGACATTACCTCTATGGAGATACTTGTATGATATTCACTGACCATAAGAGCTTGAAGTACATTTTCACCCAAAAAGACCTGAATATGAGGATAAGAAGATGGCTGGAGTTGATTAAGGATTATGACCTAGACATCTAGTATCATGAGGGAAAAGCAAATGTGGTTGCCGATGCCTTGAGTAGAAAGTTGAGTCACGGCGTGAGTGCATTGATAGTCTCTAAGGAGTTGTGTCGAGATATGCAAAGGCTGAGCCTAGAAATCTTAAATCCTGGGAAAAGTGAGGCAAGATTGAGCGCTTTATGTTTGGGGTTGTCAGTTTTCCACGAGATTAAAGATGGTCAAGTTGGGGATGAGCACCTAGATAAGATTAAGGAGAAACTGAAGCAAGGTAAGGAAGCCGAATTTAAGATCCATGATGATGGAAGTTTGAGGTTTAAGGGAAGGTGGTGTGTACCAAAAAAAATTGTAATGACCTTAAGAGACGTCTTATAGATGAGGGGCGTAACACTCCATATTCTGTGCACTCTGGGGGTGACAAGTTGTATAAAGACCTTAAGTGTATCTATTGGTGGGCAAATATGAAGTGAGAGGTAGCTAAATATGTGTCTAAGTGCCTAACATGTTAGAAGGTGAAGATAGATCATAAAAGACTCATGGGGAAGGTTCAATCCTTAGAGGTTCCTAAATGGAAATGGGATTCTATTTCTACGGACTTTGTGATTGCTTTGCCTAGAACGAGGAGTGATAATGATACTATTTAGGTTATTGTGGATAGACTGAATAAATCCGTCGTGTTTATACCCATTAAGAAGACATGGAAAAAGAAGCAACTTGCAAAGACGTACATTAGGCATGTGGTGAGATTACATGGGGTTCCAAGGGATATCATTTTTTATCGTGATTCGAGGTATCTTTCGAAATTTTGGAAAAAGGTCCAATTAAATCTTAGGACAACATTAAAGATGAGTACAACCTTTCACCCTCCGACTGATGGTCAGACTGAGAGGATTAACCAAACCATGGAGGATATGTTGAGAGCATGTGCTATTGTTTTCAAGGTAGTTGGGAGGACCAATTAGACCTAATTGAGTTTTCTTACAACAATAGCTATCATGCAAGCATTAAGATGGCACCTTTTGAGGCATTATATGGACGGAAGTGTAGAAGTCCCATTTGTTGGGGGACAGAGTTCATTGAGAAAACCGTCAAGAATGCCAAACTTATTATGGCTAGAATTCAAGCTGCGCAAGATAGGCAAAATAGTTATGCCGACTTGAAACGACACGAGGATGAGTTTGCAATAGGTGATAAGGTGTTCGAAAGTATCACCCACTAAGGGCGTCATGAGTTTTGGGAAAAAGGGTGAGTTAAGTGCTAAATATGTAGGCCCATATGAGATTTTGGAGCAAATTGGGAAAGTAGCCTATAGATTGGGATTGTCAATGGAGTTTGAGAAGATGCATTATGTGTTCCACATTTCCCAACTCAAGCGATATATCCCTGATGAGCGTCATGTCCTAGAGCCTGAGCGGATTCAGATTGATAGTAGTCTCACATACGAGGAAAGACCTGTCAAAATTCTTGACAGGAAGGTGTGTAGTACACGCAATAAGGACGTACATATCGTGAAAGTACTTTGGTCTAACCACGGGTCTGAAGAGGCAACATGGGAAGCCGAAAGGAAATGAAGAAGAAATATCCAGACTTGTTCCTTGAGGTGAGTTACGAGGCCATAACTCGTTTTCTTTAAGGGGGATAGAATGCGATAGAATTTCACGCTTTTTGCCTATTTTTATGAGATTTTAATGCATTTTTATGCTTATTTTGGCAATTTGCACATATTGGTGCAAAATAAATAGACTACCCGCATAGAAAACGTGTTCATGAGTAACACAATTGTTTTAAGTTGGTAAAAGTGTGTGATACTAACTTTTTGTTTTCGTATTGGTACCAAGAGGTAACGTCAAAGTTCGAGGACGAACTTTCTTTTAAGGGGGAGTAGATGTAATATCCCAAAATTTTATAACTATTTTATGAACTTTATTTTGTTATAATAAGATTTTATACATATAAAATTCTGAAAAATAAATTATAATTATAGTAATCAGATTTTTCTAGAAATTTGTTTTTTTTTATAATACCAGATTTTATCATTTAAAAATAAAAACATAAAAATAAAATTTCGAAAATTGTTAGAAGAAAACCAGATTTTATTTCATCATCTTTTTTGTTCAAAAAGAAAGATAGAGAGAAAAGATAATTCTGAAATTATAACTTGAGTTGGTTTGGGAAAGGATTAAATTTTTTAAATACTTATCTTTTAGTAAAACCATATATATATATATATATATATATATATTATATATATATATATATATATATATATATAATATATATATATATATATTATATATATATATATATATATATATATATATATATATATATATATATATATATATATATATATATATACACCAAAAATCTCCACGTAATACACTTTCTTCATCGTTTTGGTAAGTTCTAAATTTCAGATTTAAAATCTCCATTGTCGTGTTTCAAAGGTTTCAACCAGAAAAAAAAAAATTTTAAAAACCCGACATCGCGACTCCGACGACTTGGCCGGAGTCTGGCGCCAGTCTTCTTCTTCTTTCTTCTTCTCCTCTTTCTTCTTTCTCTTTCTTCTTTCCTCTCTTCCTCCTGCTTCTTGTTGCTGCGTGCAACACTTCTTTAAAGTTTTATTTGGTCAAGTTTTAAAGTTTTTAATACAAACAAAAAAAAAAAGAAGAAAAGGTGTAGTGTAGTGGCAACTGGTAGTAGGTGTCAGTGTCATCAAACCTTATACAAAAAATTTTCTTTCAATAGTGACAGTGTCACACGTTGTTTTAGTATAATTTTTTTTACTTTGTCTTTTTTTTTGGATTTTGGTTAATATTAATGTTGTAAACTTTGGTTAATTATTTTTTCAGGATATTATATTAAGTGACTAACTTTAGGTAATATAATTTGTTGTAGACGAAAACTTCGTAGAAGGCGACTTTTAGTTGATATTGCTATATTTGGGATGCGTTTGAGGTAATTCACAATGTCCATCAACAACTAGAATCCCGTTAGGAATTGTATGTGCTATGTGTAATACATGTGGTTTCTGTGATTCTATGTTTATGTTAGATGTATATTATGTGACATAAATAGTATTAGTACTTGTTATGACTAAAATTATTATTATTAATAAATTTTAGTACTACTATCCCTGCGTATAATACATATGTATCTACTAGTATTTTGTTACTACCTTCGGATTTATAATGTACATATGTAATCACCATATTAAAAATTATATTAACATTGGTAATGTAACTTAACGGGTACAACTATTGAGTTGTTGATGTTTCGAACGGTTCTATAAGTTGGTATTGTGACTTTATGAGGTTCTAATGATGGATGTATTGGTTACTATGAATTATGGACGTTGAGTATTTTAATTCTATAAAGTGGTTAAGCTGGGAAAAAAAATATTTATTGAACTGAAGACGTTCGTATTAATGTTACTGTTGATATTTGATGTGTCATAACTATTAAAATATATTAATCACGTAAAGTGGAAACATTATTGAGGGAATTATCCAGTGGACTTGGATCCTCCTTAGGTGATGAACAGTACTTGATTTTATTATGTTACAACTCTTTATTGTCTTCCTCCTAATACTATTGGTGCGCATTGCGGATACCCATTAGATTAGTGAGGGGTGTGCACACTAGGGATGTTCTGCAAAACGATATTGGCCATTATTCTTAATTTATCTGGGTGACGACCCATGCTGAACTAGGTGGTTACTGGGATTGACGTTCAATTCCCTTCTAATAATTAAATTTGTTGTTGTATGACTCATATAAACTTGAAATAATTGAAATGGTTAATCATATTATATACTTGTCTGTATTATGTTATACTTGTATGTACTACGTTATACTTGTCTGTATTATGCTATAAAAATTATTTTCAAAATATAACTATTATTATTATTTTACGGGATGGAGTTGTAATTACTTAGCTTTCGCTAATTTTTGTGTTTTTGTTTTCTTTGCTTTTTTTTCCTATTTATATTGTGCAGGTGGGTGAAAGGGACTACGTTGCAGGAATGAGTGAATTTATAGATTTTAAGTTCACCTAGTTTAATAAACATTATAGTACTATTATTTGAGATTGTTTAGTTTTGGTTTGGTTTAAATTAGACAACTTAGTTTGGTTTATTTTGATACTTTGGTTTGTAAGTTAAATTTTATTTTTAATAATTAGCCTTGCATTTATTTTTAACAATAGATGCGCCGGTAATATCCTAAAGGTTTGGTCAGATATTTTAATGAAAAGTTAATGTTCTATAAAGTTTTAGAACCAAAGTTTCAGAGTGTTAAAAATTGGTATTAGAGCTTAAGTTATAATAAATTAATATACATAAGGAGTTAATAAAATGTGTTAAATAATTACGAGTCTAAGGTAAAAAAAAAAAAAAAAGAATATAGGTATTAATAAACTAAGTAATACACATTAAAATAAATTGTGAGAGTGGGGTCGAAAAGGATTTATGTGCTTTAATGTGAAAGCACTTATTTCAGGTGCTTATTGCGCTTGGATGACGGACGATAGGATTTAGAAACTTATATTTATAATAAGGTCTGTATACTAAGTTATTTAGTAGTATTAGAAATTATATAAGTATATATGTGTTTTTATTAGGAATTTTATTACTTTACCATTTGAGTTGAATAGAGTTTAAGTTCTTGTTATAATTGTTGCTTACTTGTCAAATTGATGTTATGTGGAAGCATGCAAAGATTGTCTTACAATGTTACGATGAATTATATTTTGTTGAGGCATGTAGTTTTCTCATGCTGAAAGTTAGTATTGAATAAATAAAACTATGTGCAAGACCATGTATGGGTGAATAGTTGTAGTAATATCAATGCTAATGTGCAGGAATTGTATGCAAACCTATCAAGTATACACTAGATCTCGTAGGAGGACTTTTGAACAAATGGCTGAAACCCTTGAACAATTGCTTGAGAGACTGAGATCTCTTGAACAACTTCCGCAACGTATGGGTTTCGTGTTGCAAAACCAATTAGGGAATAATGGTGGAGAGGACCCACAAGCTACTATGGCAAAGAAGTTAGCAACCCTTAAACCTCCAATTTTTGTAGGAAAGGAAGACCCCTTACTGTTAGAGAACTGGCTAAGAGACTTTGATAAGTTATTCACTGCTACCGGGACACCTGAAGCTCAAAAAGCAGACCAAGCTACCTTTTATTTGAGGGAGGATGCGGATACTTGGTGGGAGAGTCAACGACCTATTGTTAGAGCTCAGGAAAACTTTAATTGGAATGCTTTTAAGGTTGCTATTAAGGATAGATTTTTCCCTGAACATATTAGGAGGCAGAAATACAATGAGTTCACTAGATTTAACCAGGGAGGTACTATGTCTGTGCAGGAGTATGCCAAAAGTTCAATGAGTTAGCTAGATTTTGTCCTAATGTTGTGCCAGATGAGAGAGTAAGGCTCAAAAGTTTGAGGATGGTTAGCATTTAGAATTCAGACCAGACTTGGGGAGCAACTTCTGCAACTTTTCAGGAGGCTTATGCTAAGGCTTCTAATATTGAGAGGATTTTGAGGCGTGAAGAGGAAGTTATGGGGAGGAATAAGAGAAAAGACCCACCTAACAACCAAAATGACCATGGAAATGACAAGAAACCTCGATATGGGGTAACAATGATAATGGGGGGAATAATCACACTAATGGTGGTGGTAATTATCAAGGGAACCGTAGCAACTATCAAGGTCAGGGGAGATCAAACCAGCAGGGACCCGTACCCAGAACCCTACTTGTAGAAGTGTAACAAAAGCCACCCAGGATTTACCTGTCAAGGAGACCCAATAACTTGTTATGCTTGTGGAGAGAAAACATAAGGCTAATCAGTGTCCCAAGCGTCAGAATAATGGACAAAATGGAAACAATGGGGGAATAGGAATGGTCATGGGCCTAATCAGAACCAGAACAACAATCCGTCCCTACAACAAACAACTCCCAGGGTCAGACTTCGAATGCTCAAGGGGGAACAATACTCAGCATAATGGTCAGAATAACAATCGAGCAAATGGAGGAAACAACAATCAGAACGGCAATGGAAATGGGCTCGAGGCAACAATGGAAGAATCTATGTTATGAACCAGAATGAAGCAGACACCAACGCCAATTGTGACGGGTACTTTCCTCGTAAACTCTAACCCTGCTTACTTGCTTTTTGATTCTGGGGCGTCTCATTCTTTCATAGCTAGTTCATTTGTTGAAAAGTTAGGTCTAAAACCTTCAATTTTGTGTCAAATTTTCATAACAATACCTTCAGGAGAAGTAGTTCCTTGTAGTTCCATATACCAAGACATACCCATTACCATATTAGGATCTGATTTGCCTGCTGATCTTATTCAGTTTGACTTACCCGACTTTGATGTAATATTGGGGATGGATTGGCTTGCTAAGTAAGAGCTAGGATAGAGTGTCATACTCAAAAGGTGTCTCTTGGGGGCCAAAGGGAAATGAATATCCTATCAAGGAATTGTTTCTAAACCTGGAGTCAGTATTGTGTCAGCCATGTCATTCAAAACCTATATTAGGAAGGGCTACCCCATATATTTGTGCCATGTGAAGGATGTGAGTGTGGAGGATGGAGAGATATCTCAAATACCTGTGGTGAGTGAGTTCCAAGATGTTTTTCCAGAAGATATTCCAGGGATGCCGCCAGTGAGAAATGGATTTTAAGATTGACCTAGTGCCTGGAACTGGAGCTATTTCTAAGGCACCATATAGGATGGCACCTGAGAGATGCAAGAGTTGAAAGTGCAATTGGAGGAATTTTGGAGAAAGGGTACATTAGGCCAAGTGTTTCACCTTGGGGAGCACCAGTGTTATTTGTTCGAAAGAAGGATGGAACCTTGAGGTTGTGTATTGATTACAGAGAGTTGAATAATGTCACAATAAAGAATAAGTACCCATTGCCTAGGATTGAGGATTTATTTGATCAACTTAAGGGTGCTGGAATTTTCTCTAAGATTGATTTGAGGTCTGGGTATCACCAATTGAGAATTTCGGAGGAAGATATACCAAAAAACAGCGTTTCGTACGAGTATGGGCATTATGAGTTCACAGTGATGCCATTTGGACTTACTAATGCACCTGCAGCATTTATGGATCTTATGAATAGGATTTCAGCCGTATTTAGATAGATTTGTGGTGGTTTCATAGATGATATATTGGTGTATTCGAAGGAAAGAAGAGCATGAAGGTCATTTAAGGAAAGTTTTGGAGATACTTCGAGAAAAAAGTTGTATGCTAAGTTATCAAAATGTGAGTTTTGGCTTGAGAAAGTAGCATTTTTAGGTCATGTGATTTCGAAAGAAGGTGTTGTTGTAGATCCATCAAAGATACAAGCAGTAACAGAATGGGGAGACCTAGTAATGTGACTGAGATTAGAAGTTTCTTAGGACTTGCTGGCTACTATAGGAGGTTTGTGAAGATTTCTCAAAAGTAGCTCAACCTTTGACAAATTTGATGAAGAAAACAACTCGATTTCAGTGGGATGAGAAGTGTAGAAAGTTTTCAGGAATTGAAGCAAAGACTTACTTCAGCACCAGTTTTGACGTTACCATCTGGATTAGAAGGTTTTGAGGTGTATAGTGACGCTTCTAAGAATGGGTTAGGATGTGTATTGATGCAACATGGTAAGGTGGTAGCATATGCTTCGAGACAACTTAAGCCTTATGAACAGAATTACCCTACTCATGATTTAGAGTTAGCTGCTGTAGTATTCGCATTGAAGATTTGGAGGCATTATTTGTATGGTGTGTCATGTAAGATTTTCACTGATCATAAAAGTTTGAAGTATATATTTACTCAGAACGAGTTGAACATGAGACAGAGGACATAGCTTGAACTTATTAAGGATTATGATTTAGAGATATTGTATCATGAGGGTAAAGCGAATAAAGTTGCTGATGTGTTGAGTAGGAAGACTAGTCATACGATAAACATGATGGTACTACGTTATACTTGTCTGTATTATGCTATAAAAATTATTTTCAAAATATAACTATTATTATTATTTTACGGGATGGAGTTGTAATTACTTAGCTTTCGCTAATTTTTGTGTTTTTGTTTTCTTTGCTCTTTTCCTATTTATATTGTGCAGGTGGGTGAAAGGGACTACGTTGCAGGAATGAGTGAATTTATAGATTTTAGTATTTATATTAAAACATAATTTAGTTTAAAATAATTTATTTATTTAAAGAAGGTTGACTATTTTGGAAGTCAAAGGAATTATATTAAGGATTTAAGGAAGTTAAAATATTTTTATTTAGGCATGCTTTGAAAAATGTTTGAAATACTAATTGGATTTGGAAAAGAAGTTTAAATGGGCTTGAGGAATCCAAAGTCTAAGTGGATTAGGAAAAGGATCTCTATTGATGTTAGGAGTTTTAAAATATCAATCCTATTCATCTTCAAACTTTATTGAAACCCAATCTCCTTTTCCTAAGCCCAAAAGGAAAAGCCTACTTATAAATACCTTAAACCCAATTATTTTTACCACATAAAATTTTCTCTCTCCTCCCTTGCACACAACCGACCCTCTTTCTCTCTCTTCCCCTTTCACATTTTTTTCTATTTTCTTCCAATTCTCTTTCTTCTTCTTCACAACACCACAAATTCACCACCATCGCCGCCTGTTGCCGCCGCTGTTGTGTTTCTCTACGCCGACGCCCATTCTTCCTTTGTTCCTTTGATTTTTTGGTTTAATTATTTTCTTCCTCCTCAAGTTTTGATTAAAGATTATGTTTTTATGTTTTATTTTAGTACTAATCATGATTAATAACTTTAATTTACTATTTTAATGATGAATCTTGGAGTATACAAATCATGTATTGAAAGAATAAAATTTTGGATTTGATTATTTTATGTAGATTGAGTTTTTAATCATCAAAGCATGAATTTTTAGGGTGTTAGAGATTGGAAAATCATAGTAGCATGTTTAAAGAGAGTTTTAATATGGAAAAATAGTTTTAAATAAGTCAACTTTTGCGTGATCTTCCCAAAATAAGTCAATTTATGGATTATTCCTGATTAGGTCAAGCTTGCTGTATCATTGTTCTGTATTGAGTTTTAACTGGCTTTCTTATATTGGTGACCTGTTTTAGTAGGTTACATGGCTACGTATCGCAATATGACAGGTTTTCTATTTTTTACCTTAAAAATAAAACAAATACATTTTCATTTTCTCTCCCCTCCCTCCTCTCATCTTTCTCTCTCCTCCTCCTTCAAACCCCTATTCACTGTTCATGACCATACTGCGGAAAAGAAGAAGGCAGAAGAGACTCCTCCCTCCTCTCATCTGTCTCTCTCATCCTCTTTCAGAGCTCTCTTCACGGCCTTATGGCGCAAAAAAAGAAGGCAGAAGAGAGCACGTAAACAGGGATGGTTGGCGGGTAAGGGGACGGCGAAGAGGGCTGGTAGGGGTTAGCAGCCGCCCACGCGGGTAGAAGGCAGGAGAGTAGCGAGACAGGGGGAGGAAGAAGATGAGCATCGAGAAAGATGAGGGAGAGGAGTAGCGCGGGGGAGGAGGAAGGTGATGGTGATGGCGGCAGGCAGTGGTGGCGCGGGATTGGGCGCGAAGACAAGGGTGCAGACTATTGGTGGTGGTGGGCGTAAATAGTGAAGGTTGTGGGTAGTAGTGGTGTAAATTTCAGATTTTTGGGGTTGGGGTTTGTGGTGGTGGTTAGTTGGTTTCAATGGGTGGTGGTGGTTAGTTGGTTTCAATGGGTGGTGGTTCGGTGGGTGGAAGTAGTAGTGAGGAGAGAGATAGTGGTGGTGCTAATAATAAGGAGAATTCGGTGGGTGGCTGGTGGTTCAATATGGCGTTGGTGGCCCGGTGGTGGATGTTGGGGTTGGGGTTTGAGGGGTGACTGTTAAATTGGGGTGGTGGGTGAAAATAAAAAGTAAAAGTATGAAAAATAAGTAAAAGTAAAACATAACATGTTGTTCAGGTTGTAAGTATTATAACCCAATAGAAGAAAATAGTACTAGAAGCTTAACTCAATCAAAAATAATCCATAACTTGACTTATTTTGGGAAGATCACGCAAATGTTGGCTTATTTTAAAATAATTTTTCCTTTTGATATTTTATAAGTTACTGGAATTGTAGAAAGAGTGTTAATAATGGAGATTTATGGATTTTAAAGACTAGTATAGTAGTACTATGCTAGGTACAATAAGTAATTGAAGTTTTAATGGTAAAAACAACTTTTAAATATTTTTAAGGAAAATTTGTCAGAAACCACCTTTTATAATCACTTTTTTATTACAAACCACCTTTTAAATTTTTTTGGTTAATTAGCCACCTTTTTTACTTTATTTGTTGTTAAAAGCCACATGTTGCTGGAAAATGGGCATTGACTGCTGAACTCCGGTTTCGACCATCACGTGCATGGCACATGATGTTCTTTCTTCCTTTTTTCCCCAGATTTTCCCCTAAACCCACCCTCTTCCTCCACATCTCTCTCTCTTCCATTCAGCCATTTCCCCCTCTCTCTCTCTCTCTTCCATACACCTGATTAAAACCCACTAGAGCACCACCAAACCATTAAATTTGAGCGTGTAAAAAAATTCACAGATACATGAACACAGATCCGAACTATTTAGAAACTAAAAGGAAAAATAAAAGAGCAAATTCACGCTGAAGTTTGTGTATACACAAAATTGACATATACATCAACAAAATTAACAAAATTGGTATCCTAAGAGGGTTAAAAGTAGCGGTAGAAGAGGAAAAGGAGAGAGAAAATGGCTTAGGAGCTTTTGCGGTGGATGAATTTGATAATGATGTTGTTGTTGTTCTGCATTGTAATGCTACTGGATTTTGCAAAGCCGCCATTGTTGTGTGCTTCGAAGAGAGGAGAGAGGGAGTTGAGAGAGGATATGAAGTGAAGAAGTTTGTGGTGAGAGAGTGGAGAATGATGGATGGATGGAGGTTTTGATGGTTTGGGATTGGAAGTTTGAGGTGAATGGGAGACAGAGAGAGAGATGAAGGAAGGGGGTGGGTTTGGGGGGGAAATCGGGGAAAAAAAGGAAGAAATGAGGGTGTTATGACATCTCGTGTCATGCACGTGATGGTCAACGCCGGAAATCGTTACTCAATTCCATTTCTAGCAACATGTGGCTTTCAACAAAAAATAAAGTCAAAAAGGTGGCTAATTAACCAAAAAAAATTAAAAGGTGGTTTGTCACGAAAAAGTGATTATAAAAGGTGATTTCTGACAAATTTTCCTATTTTTAAATAGGATTTAAAATATTTTAAAGTTGCTGGAATATATTTGGAGTATTGACTTTGAATCATATTGGTTGTTTTAGGCGGAGATTTTTCAGTAGGCGATTTTTAAGGTGATTAAAGGTGGCCTACCAATTTGTTTACACAAGGTACGTACATACCTATGTGTTATGTGATGTAGTATCATGATTTTAGGGAGGAAAAGTTGTAGTATCATGTATAGGAACTTTGTAAGTTCATATGTGATTTCTATTATGATTGAATTTTACATGTTGATTGTATGCCTGTGTGCAAACATGTTGATTATGAGATTTGATTTTGAGTTCAATATTATGTTTGTATGGAATATTGATGCAAGGATGTTGGTGGGGAACGTTAGTTATTAATTCACATGGAGGAGTTAATATATTTGTTGAGATTGAATCATGTTGAATAATGAGTTCCCTTGTAGTATTATTTTCACTACTTTATGAGGAATGTGGGCCTTATTTAGTAAGTTGATAAATTATGTCTTTGAAAGGTACGTTAGTTGTTGGCTAAGTTCAACAAATAAGAAAAATTGGAATAAAAAGGAACTAATCTTGGATTTTAAGTTGTGTGATCACTTATTTAATCCTAAGATAAAAAGGAAGTTCAGTTGTGAATATTTGATTACATATGTCTGTTTTACTTGTGTGTCATAACAAGTAATAAATTATAAATCACGTAAAATGTAACTTGGATAGTAATAAATTTTAGACTGGTGCACGTCTGAAGTTGGACAATTAGGAGTTGGAGTACATGGTGGTAGCCCATGGCTTTTTCTGGGAGACGGATTGATCACCGTTCCTATTTTTCAAAGGTTCCTCAATATCGCAGGTCATTTTGGAATACGGAGTCGCGCCCGTATTTCGTCTTCCTAGGTGAAGACATAATTTAGTTAATAACTATTCCATTAAAGTAATGAAAAGATGGTTAAAGTTTAGTTCAGTATAAGTTATCTGCAGAATGTTAGATTGTTATATTATTATCTATTCATGCTTATTATTTCTTAGTATCGTGTTACGAATGTTTATGTATTATTATGTAGTACTGAGCTTTGCTGATTACATGCTTTGCTTGTGTATGTTGATCATGGCTTTGCCTTATTGATCCTCTGATGAGCCATTTTGGTGAGCAGATTCTTTAGAGCATTGACATCTACAGGTTTGCAGATGTTGCATCATGGAGAACTGGGAATGGAGAGCTTGTGTGACCGATTGTTTTATCTATTACTTTAGTAGAAACATATTATATTAAGTTTGATTTAAAGTTAACATTTATAATGTGTTGGTTTTAAGTACTTATTTATTTATTATATTAAAGTATGAAGTTTAGTTATATGTTTTCCGCTACAAAATTCTGAATAAGCCGATACGTTATCATATGGGCGATAATGCTTTGGTAATTCTCTATATTTTATATTCAAAAGGTATTTTTGAAAAGAGGGAATTATCGGGGTGTTATAGCATGTGAAGGAGAAAGGGAGTAGTAGGAGATCTGCGAAAATGAGAGAGGAAGGAGTAGGAGTGAGAGGGACGGGGCGCGGTATGCTATTTTTTTTTTTTTTTTTGGCAATTCAAAATTGTTATTGAAAACCAAAAAAAAACATTTTGGGAGAATACAACTTAGCCTAACAGCCCCAAACTAAGGACTGAACAAGACAACCAAAATAGAACTCCCTAGGACACCTAGGACAGTTCAAACTATAGTAGAACAAACATCTGAATCATACAATCAACAGTTGCCTTTGTTTTTCACTACAGTTACAAGCTGTATTAAAGAGAATCTCCCTAATCACCACTGGAGCAGGGATATTCTGCTGTTCAAAAAGCTTTTTGTTTCTACATTTCCAGATAGAGTAAATGGCTTCAGTAAAAACCATCACCAGAACTCTATTTTCATCCTTCTTGCTTCTAGCTTTCACTTCCATCTCCCTAATAAGATCAGGAAAACCATTCCCTCGTCCTGGATGCTTCAGTTGGTGTTTGAGAGAATCCCAAATGCTTGCTGAAAATGTGCATTGAAAGAACAAGTGCTGAGTAGATTCAGGCTCACTGTTACATAAGCAACAGGTTACATTGCAAGTAGGAAGCCATTTGCATACTCTATCACAGGTGGCTAACCTATTCTGAAGAGCAAGCCAAGTATAAAAATACTTCTAGGGCTAGCTTTGTTATTACAAATAAGTTTCTTCCATGTTATATTCTCAAAATCTCCCTGCAGGCTTTGGTAAGCTTTCTTAATACTGAACTGCCCCTTGTGAAGGGTTTGTTCCCATCCTCCAATGTCAGATAAAGCCTCTCTAGCTTTAATGATCTTTTTTAAAATCCATGATATGTTGTTGGTGATCCCAACCTGTAAAGGAGTGGCCTGCTTCAAGTAATACTCAGACACCCATTTCACCCAAAGCTTATCAGCTTTTGTTTCAATTGCCCAAAGAAGCTTCAGAAGAGCTGCAGTGTTCCAAATAGACATGTTAATGAGATTCCAGCCCCCAGCAACTTTGGGAAGAAAAAAGTTATGCCAAGCAATAGGAGCCTTATGAGACTCCAAGGTTTTCCAGTCCATAAAACCTTCTACATATCATTTCCACAGCCTTGATTAGTTTTTTAGGGAGAGGAAATATATGGGCCCAGTAATTTGCATACTAGTGAGGATACTTCTCACCAACTGAAGTCTTCCAGCATAGCTTAACATATGAGACATCCATGTCTGAGCTCTAGCAGTAATTTTATCAGCAAGGATTTTACACTGACTATAATTGAGTTTCCTTGCAGCCAAAGGAACCCCCAAGTACTTGAAAGGTAAGTCCCCAACTGGAAGGGACACAGTAGCAGCAATTGCAGTAGCTTCATCACTTCTCACCCCAGCAAAATAGATGCAGCTTTTTTCAATACTTGCTTCAAGGCCAGAAGCTTTAGAGAACTTCCTAAAAGTGCTCATAATTTTTTCCACAGACTTACTATCAGCCCTAGCAAATAGTAATAAATCATCTGCAAACATCAGATGGTTTAGTTTGATTCTTTTACACTTAGGGTGATAGTGAAAATCAGGATCATCATGTAATTCACCTAAGCATCTACTTAAATATTCCATGCTAATGGCAAAAAGGAAGGGAGATAGTGGATCTCCTTGTCTAAGCCCTTTCATTGCTTGGAAAGGTTTAGAAGGAGCTCCATTGAGTTGAATAGAGTAAGAAACACCCTTTACACAAGCCATTATCCAATCCACCCATTTCCTTGGAAAACCAATCTCAATCATCATGTTTTCAAGGAAAGGCCACTCAACTGAGTCATATGCCTTTTTAAATATCACACCTTAATCACACATCTAGGTGATATATATGATTGAGTACCCTCTCAGCAGCTCAGTTGCCAGCAGAATATTATCAGCTATATATCTTCCAGGGATAAATCCAGCTTGAGAAGGATTGATTACATCAGCTATCACATTGCCAAGTCTGTTAGATAATATCTTGGCAATGATTTTGTATAGCATAGTACAGCAGGCAATGGGTCTGTAGTCTTTTGGATGCAGAGCATTATTCACTTTAGGGATTAAAGTGATAAGTGTTATATTAATAGGCTTATAAATTTCAGAGGTTTGGAAAAACTCCTGCACTCCCTGGTAGATATCAGTATTAATCAGATGCCAAATTTTCTTGAAAAACAAAGCATTGAAACCATCCACACCAGGTGCTTTATTGTCCCCTATACTTGCCAGAGCCTTATCAATTTCATATCCTCTAACTGGCTCAATCAAACTTCTATTAGCATCTAAGCTCAGCATAGGGCCTTTCCTCACTATAGGGAGATCAATAGCATCCAGATACCTGGCCCTTGTTCCCAGCAGGTTCTGATAAAAATGCACAAGCTCCTGATGAATCTCTGCAGAATCAGTAATAACTCCATGCTCAGTTTGCACATGTTAATGCTATTTTGAGCTTTTTCTTATCTTACAGCAGTAAAGAAAAGTTTGGTGTTCCTGTCACCTTCAGCAAGCCAGCTAATTCTGGATTTGTTGTAAGATACTAGTTTCAATGTTTGACCAGTATCTAAGAGTTTCAATGTTCTCTTTTTCAATCTTCTGTATCTCAGTATCATATATCAAAGAAGGATGTCTTTGGACTTGATCCAACTTAGCTCGACAATCTGCTATCTTAATGTGAGCTTGAGAAAAATGATTAGAGTGAAGGCTTTTGATTTCATGTTTAACTCTTATAAGATTGCTCCAAATCTGCTTCAATTTACCACCCCTGACATTCTTCTGCCAAACATCTTGGATGAGAGGGAGAAATCTAGCTCATTAGCCATAAAGTTCATGAATTTGAAAGGTCTCCCTCTCTTAATTTCATGTTGCATACATTTGATCAATAGAGGTGTATGATCAGACATGCCTTCAGGAAGATAATTAACAAGGAGATCAGGGTATTCCTGCAACATTTCATCATTCAAGAAAACCTTGTCAATTCTGCTCCAAATTCTACTGCTTCCTTCCCCTTTATTGCTCCATGAGTAGAACAAACCAGTATTAGGAGCTTCAATTAGATTGGTCTCCAGTAAGAATTGATTAAAATCAATTGTTTCAGATTCCTGAACTTCATTCCCATTACACCTATCTTCAGCCTTAGCACTGCATTAAATCTCCAAATACAACCACAGGCCCCTGACTACTGTTAAGAATGCACAGCAATTGAACCCAAAGGGCTTTCCTATCTCTAACAGTATGAAGACCATAGACAGCAACTAAGTGAAACTTTTTTGTTGCTCTTGTGATCTGCATATGAATGCATTGCTCATCAGTACTGATTACAGTAGCATCAATTTCACCTGGTTTCCAGCCAAACCAGATCCTACCTCTTGGGGAATAGTCATAGTTATTCACCCATTGCCACTGTATTCCAAATTTCTTCTGAGTGTTACTAGCTTTATGACTCTTACCCTTGTTCAAATAGAGCACAGCATATTGGATTATGGATACCTAAGAAGTGTTTAACTTCTTTTTATTTTAGCAGGGTTATTAAGCCCCCTCACATTCCACCCCAGGAGATTCATTATGAGAGATAGGGGTTTGGTCCCTGGGATCTTCTACTATGATTTCTTTAGTTGCAGGTTTTGTTACATCAATTTCAATCAAGATTCGAGCAAATGAAACCCTAAGCATTTTTGTGGTACACTCATCCGCATAGATAGGAACCCCTAAGACACTTCCTATTCTACTCAATGAGTTATCACTCCAACAATTAAGAGGTAGGTTTGGTAATTTCACCCAGATAGGCACAATTTTAAGAACTTCCTGCTTAAAATCAAAATGGGGAGTCCAGCTCTTAACAATCATCGGTTTCCCATAAAAAAGATGAGGACCAGAATACAACACAGTATCTCTTTCTTCCTTACTCATCTGTATCACAAAAAAACCCTCTTCGTGTTTAAACAGTGAAGATGGTGAGCAGGTTATACCCCATTGAGCTTTAACATAAGCATTCATAGCTGTAATAGTTGGATTTTGCCCAACAACATACATTACTAAAGCATTTTCCCATTGCTTATTCATACGCTCAATTTCACGTTTGTCAAGTTTGGCAATTAAAGATCCATCAATAATAGAAGGAGCTACAAAAGTAAGTCCCATACCTTTGCTAGACATCCTGTTTTGCCCAGTGAATCCTTGCCATCGATTTTGAGCTTCCTCAACATGAATCGATTTCGGTTTCTCAATCACTTCATCCTCGGTTACTGTTCCATTAGTTTGTGCCTCCAGTACTACATTATTATCACCATCATCCTCTGAAAAGGTCTTAGAAGATGATCCCAGCTCCGGCGACTTCCCCCCCGGAGTAGCCGTCTTCTTCTTTCTCCCCATAACGCTTCAACGGTGCACGATAGTGAACACCCCTTATCGTGCGCCTAGAGAGGGTTTAGAGAGGGTTTTGTGTATTTAAAAAAAGAATTGTTTGTAACACGGGGGCCTATTATGTTTATGAGTCTAATTCTTTTTTTTTTTTTAATCATTGCGGTATGTTATTTTAGATTTAGGGTTTTGTAACATCTAAGTCTGTGATTTAACTGACAAAATATTAAACCTTTATATTGTTGCGGTTGTATATAAAATCTCGTCGCAATAGATTAAAATATTAATATTTTAATCTATTGCTGCTGTTCCATGAAGAAACCGCAACAATAGATTTGGTCAAACCTGTCAAATAATTTTGAAAATCTCCCATTAACATCTACTGCTGTGGTTTCACTCAGAACTGCAGCAATAGGTTGATTTTCGATTTTTCTCTTTTTTTACGTGGTTTATTGCTGCATATGGGTGAAACCGCAGCATTCAGCTTCAGCAATAAGCAATTATTCTGCTAGTGATTTAACTACAATATGTAATGGTTGACAATTCAAAGGACAAGGTGGTAACAAGTACAAGAACCCATGCTGTGGGAAAAAGAGGTTGGAAAGATTGGGACTTCTCCCCTAAAATGGAGCCCCCACCCGGCTCACCATCTGACAAATCTCGCCAAGTTGAAGGTGGCGTACTCCAATCGTCGCTTTGCTTCGGGTTTTTTACATTCTACATCTCTCTACTGCTTTGAAACCTCACCTAAAGTAACTTCTGACACTGGATTCAAACATTTTTAAGCATACCTACTCTCATAAAGCCTCCTTGGCCATGGAGACTCATTTTCAAAGGACTCGCAAATCTCTTTGATGAATTGACATCTATCAGAAGTTGTATCTGTAACACCCCCAAAATCCATATACGTCTAAACTATGTTGCATCGACTTTGGGAGTGTTACCGCCGCGGTAAAACACAAGGTTTATTGAAATCAAAACATTAACTTACTCTTTATTATGAAAATTAAAATTGCAGCGGAAATAAAAATGTTAACTTAGCTACAACTCATGAATCACTATTAATCCTTTTTTATTTAAATCCATTAACTAAGTAAATCATAAATAAACTCTAGAAGGTTCAATCAAAACACTTTAAAAGTTTATAATCAAAAGTATCGATTGTATGTCCGAAGTCATGCAGCATCACCAGCATACATAATATGCTCCCCATTGAAATATCAATGGTTCACCACATGTCAACAAGCAAACACAAACAACATGTAATCATCTATGTTGAGTACGTACTTAAACGGTTAAATAATATACTAAGTATAATCAATATAATAAGACTCATTCCTAAACATGATACTACAAGAGTATTACATTTCATTACTTTTATAATTTAATTGGCAAAGAACGGGAACCGTCATTATTCTAGAATCATACAGACTACTTAATCCTTAATAGACAACTTGGTCTATTAGATAGAATATAAATACGGTTTCGTTCCACTTCACACCCATCACCTTAGTATGCATACTCCCAAGATCGTATCGAACCTTTCGCTTACTTAAGCTATCAAAATTTATAAGCACACTGTCGTCGTCATAGTAGGCCTGCGTAGGAGTGTAGAATAAGTCCCACACTCCCCCCATTGTTCACTACTTGTAGGGGTTCCAACTACAAGTTTATCGCTAAATATCCTTCTTAGTGATATTCATTCATACAACATTAAGCATATAATTATTTAATTTTCCTTCTTAGGTACATTGCTTAAGTCTTTAGTTTAGGCAACCTCTTGTAAATCCTTGCTACAACAATAAATCATACGATTTTAATCCAATTCTCATTTCTTCCTTGTGATACGATAGAATTATGCATTCCAATAATAATTCATTCTAATTCACAAGTCATACAACAAGGAAATATATACAGATTTCCAATCGATTTCATGTTACCAAACAATCTCGTCAATCATAACCATCAAATTGTTCCTTTTCATGATTCTAGGTTTTAAGGAAACAATTCATAACTTAAACATGATACTAACGTATCTAATTGAGCTAGTATGCGCATGTACCTTGTAACAGAGAGTCTTCGCTGACTACTTAAAACATTCCGCTTATAAAATTGGGACCTAATCGAATAATAAAAGTATTTCATTGCTAAGTCATTGGTATTGTTAATTACAAAAAACCAGCTTATCTAACTATGTAAAACATTGTGTTTTGAATAATAAAATAATCAATCTTGTTGTTTAAACTTTCTTTTGATAAACTTCATTGAAACTAACATATTTAGGAACTAATAATAAGGTGTTTGTAAATCTAATTTCCTTTAACTTGATTTGTTTACAACAACAAAACATAAAAAATTATATATAAGTATTATAAAATCAGAATTGAGAAATATTATCATCACAAAAAATACTAATACAATTGTAAATCTGATTTCTTTTTACTTTTACTATACTTTATTTATAATAAAAACTTAATCCAAGATATATAAGAATTACAAAATCAGATTTTGCAATTAATTTAAAGTATAAAACAAAGAGAATGACCACCGGACAACCACCACATGACACCACACCACCGACGAACCACGCTTCGCTCGACTCGCACTAGTACAACACCGCACACCCTCGATCCATACACCGCGGGAAAGCCTCGTACCCATAACTCGACTCGCGACGACCCGCACCCCACACTTCGCGTCGCACACCCTCGCTCCCATACACGCGAGCCCCGCACACAACACCCACCGCACAACCTCGCTCAGATGCTCGCACCCTCAACTTACCTCGAATGCAACAATCGCACACACCCAGCCTCGCACACTACTCGAAGGCTGACGAACTCATGGGAGGGGAGAAGAGAAATAGTGCAAAGGAGGAGGAAGAAGAGTGACGAGGGAGAAAAGGGAGGAGAGAGAAAATCTTTGAGGTGAAAGGGGGAAAACTTCTGATGGAAAAAAAGAGTTAGGGTTTTTTTTTGCCTTTTTTCTCTCTTATTTATAGCATGTGAAACCTATGTACACTAGAATTTGTTTTCCAAATGAAACTCTTATTTCTTATTTTATTTATTTGGAAAATAAAAGAAAACCAAATTATAATATAATTAGGTACAAAAAGTAGGTTGTATAGTTAAATTATAACTGTAAGCTTACCCGAACTATATTTTTCGGTAAATAGTATTATTCATTTAATAAGAATACTTTCAACTTTATTCTTCGTATTTTCTTAATATAAACTCCCAGAAAAATGGAGTATTACAGGCTTACCCTATAAAGGAAGTTTTGTCCCGAAACTTTTAGGTAGCCAGTCTTAATGACAATATTTTTGGCACTTCTAAGTCCCATATTTCACAAGCGTTTTCTAATTTTCGCAAGTCACATAAGCGAGAAATAAACATAAATAACAAACGTAACAAACTTTAGCAAACTTTAGGGTGGAAGCGCGAAATTCTATCGCATTCTTCCCCCCTTAAAAGAAAAGTTACGTCCCCTCAACTCACCTACATCTTGAAAAACCTCAAGGTACTTAAAACGCATCGCATCTTCTGCTTCCGATGTGGCTTCTTCAGTCTTCTGATTTCTCCATAATACCTTCACAATTTTGACGTCCTTATTTCTCGTACTACGCACCTTTTAGCCTAGGATCTTGATGGGTTTCTCCTCATAGGACAAGGTTTCATTTAACTTGACAGTTTCAGGTTCTAGGACATGTGACTCGTCAGGTACGTATTTCCGAAGTTGGGATACGTGAAACACGTTGTGGACCCTTTCTAACTCGTTGGGCAATTCTAAGCGATAATCCACTTTGCCTACTTGTGCCAAAATCTCATATGGTCCTATGAACTTAGGACTTAGGTTCCCTTTCTTCCCAAATCGCATCACTCCTTTCATTGGGGACACCTTAAGCAACACTTTTTCACCAACTTCATAATTCTCTTCCCTTCGCTTATGATCTACATAGGATTTTGTTTGTCTTGTGCAGCCCTAATCTTTTCTTTAATGACTTGTACTTGATCAATAGTCTCTCGAATCATTTCTGGACCTAACACCACAGTCTCATTAATGTCGTTCCAGCATAATGGACTACGACACTTTCAGCCATACAGTGTTTCGATCGAATGGAGCCATTTTAATACTAGCATGAAAATTGTTGTTATATGAGAACTCTATGAGGTCTGAATGCTCTTCCCATGATCTTTAGTATTCTAAGGCACAGGCTCTTAACATGTCTTCCAAGGTTTAGATGGTTTGTTTTGTTTGACCATCTGTAGCTGGGGCTTGGGTGGAAGGTTGTACTCATCAATAGCTCACTACCAAATGCATCCTGGACCTTTTTCCAGAAATTTGAAAGGAATCGTGAATACCTATCAGACACTATACTCGTGGAAACTCCATGCGATCGAATGACATGTTTAACGTATGCTTTGGCTAGGGCTTCCATACTCCACGTGTCTTTCATGGGTATGAACCTCTTAGTTTTGGTCAATCTGCCCACTATCACCCATATTGTATTATTGCCTCCCCGACTCCTAGGTAAGGCTATGATGAAGTCCATGGATATTGAATCCTACTTCTACGTTGGAATGTCTAGAGGTTGGATTTTTCCTTGAGGTCTCTTGTGTTCACTCATACATTGGGAAACAAACTCGGCTACTGCCCTCTTCATTCCAGACCACCAGAACATTTTTTTGAGGTCCTTATATAACTTATCCTCCCCTCCACCTAGGTGGTCGAAATTGTTTGTATTGTGATCTTCACTCATTATCTTTTGCTTCAACTCCTCACATTTTTGTGTTACACACCATCGACCCTTGTAGCGTATACTCTCATCTTCATGGATTTCAAACCCTTCTGCTTTTCCTTCCTTAAGTTTTGCTTTGACCCGGTCAAGTTTCACATTCCTAGATTAATTGACCCTCTCTTGTTTCATCTAGGAAGTTGGGATGGATGGTTAGGGCACTCAATAAATTTTATACTTCCCCTTCATCAACCACTTCAATATGGAGTTTAGAAAATTCCTCACAAAGTTTGTAGGCAACTACCAAGATGTAGATTTGCGACTCAATACATCAGCAACAACATTTGCTTTACCCTCATGATATTGTACGTCTATGTCATAGTCCTTAATGAGCTCTAATCACCTGCGCTGTCTCATATTAAGGTCTTTTTGGTTAAAGATGTATTTGAGACTTTTATGGTCGTGAAAATTCTACAAGTCACCTCGTAAAGGTAATGTCTCTAGATTTTTAGGGCAAAAACAATTACGACCAACTCTAGGTCATGTGTTGTAACACCCTACTAATTTAAATAAATATATGGTCAAATAAATATAGTTTTCAAAAATCATTTATTCAAACTTGAAGGATATAACCGCCCATTCACTCTCTAAGAGTAAACGAAAGGCTAACAAAAAATTAAATTAATCCAACTATTTGAAGTTAAGAATAC
>NC_079203.1:26294873-26388687 GCF_026745355.1 Beta vulgaris subsp. vulgaris
AAAACACACTAGAAGTCCAATTTAGTAGATTATTGATGAAAAAGCAAAGATTAGAAGGGAGTTACCAACAGGAGATGAAAATCCCCAATTTTGAAACCCTAGAAATCGAATCCTTGCAAAACCCCCAATTTTTGTGCTTTGAATGTTGTAGAGAAGATGGTGATGAAGATTTTGGTGAGATTTGCCCTTGAAAGTCGCCGGAAAAGGGTGTAAAGTCGCCGGATCTAGAGAGGAGGAAGAGAGAGAAAGTGAGTGAGTGTGAGAGATAGTTTGAAAATATGAGGAAAAGAGGAGAGAGGCCCGAAAATAATGTTGCCCAGCCGGTTTGGTGCGGGCGCACCTATCCCTGGTGCGGGCGCACCAACCGAAATTTTTTTCAAAACATACGTTTGGTGCGGGCGCACCAACAGGAGGTGCGGGCGCACCTCTCCCTTCTGTTTTTTCCAAAAAAATTTGTAGGCTTTGGTGCGGGCGCACCACGTCGAGGTGCGGGCGCACCAAAGTCTACTGTTTTTTTCAAACTCAGTCGACAGAAGTGGTGCGGGAACACCTTGTGTGGGTGCGGGCGCACCTGCTTTTTTTTCGAAAATTTTTTTAAAAAGGTGCGGGCGCACATGGACTAGGTGCGGGCGCACCAAAGTCTTCTGTTTTTTCTGAAAATCGTGTGCAAAATTTGGTGCGGGCGCACCTTGTCTAGGTGCGGGCGCACCAAAGTTTTTTTCCGAAAATTTTTCTCATGTGCGGCGCACATTGAACAGGTGCGGGAGCACCTAACCCGTCTGATTTGTACATATTTCTTCTCCAAAACACTCAATTCACTCAACTTCTCATAAAAATTCAGATGTTCCAATGTACCTCTCATGGCTGACTGATAAATCAAAAGCGTAACTAACAAAGGAAAAATAAAAGAAATGAAAGAGAGGAAAGAAGAGAAACGGGTTGCCTCCCGTGTAGCGCTTGTTTTAAGTCATTAGCTTGACTAAAAAGGATACATCCATCATGAGAGTCGCTCAGGTGAGCGAAGAATCAAGCAACCAATGGAGCCAACAGCATGCGAATCATGGTAGAGCTTTAATCTTGACCGTTCACCCAGAATGGACCGTTCTCACCCATAACCTCATAAGCCCCATAAGGAGTAGTCTTCAACACAGAGAAGGGACCCGACCACTTTGACTTTAACTTTCCGGGGAAAAGCTTTAGTCTTGAGTTGAACAACAAGACTTTGTCCCCAACCCGGAAATCTCGTTGTTGAATCCGGTTGTCGTGCCATTTCTTCGTTTGCTCTTTGTATAGTCTAGAACTCTCATAAGCGTCAAAACGAAATTCCTCCAGTTCTACTAGCCTTTCTTTTCGAGCTTCTCCCGCCAAGTGTAGATCCATGTTGAGCTCCTTAACTGCCCACCAAGCCTTGTGCTCAAGCTCAACCGGCAAATGACATGCCTTGCCATACACAAGGCGATAGGGAGTGGTGCCTATGGGCGTCTTGAAAGCCGTGCGAAGAGCCCAAAGAGCGTCATCAAGTTTCAAAGACCAATCCTTTCGTGTCCTATTGACCACACGCTCAAGAACATTTTTAACCTCTCGATTCGAAACCTCAACTTGGCCTTGTGTTTGGGGGTGATAAGGAAGACCTACTTTGTGATTCACCCCGTATTTCTTCAATAATGCTTCTAATTGCTTTTTGGCGAAGTGTGAACCACCATCACTGATCAATACACGGGGCACCCCAAATCGAGGGAAGATGATCTTCTTCAGAAGCTTGGTGACTACCTTATGGTCATTGGTGGGAGAGGCAATGGCTTCCACCCATTTGGTCACGTAGTCGACCGCAACAAGAATATATACATTCCCACAGGAAGGAACGAATGGGCCCATAAAGTCGACCCCCGACATCAAACGGCTCAACCTCAAGAATGTTCTGTTGAGGCATCTCGTGTCGCTTTGTGATGCCACCACTCCGTTGACATCTATCACAAGCCACCACAAATGTTCGGGCATCCTTATGCAATGTTGGCCAGAACATACCACATTGGAGACCTTAGCAACAGTTTTGCTTGCTCCACCATGTCCTCCACATGCCAAAGTATGGCAATGATGCAAAACCGAGGCCATCTCATGATTAGGAACACACCTCCTAAACACGCCATCAGCACACTTCTTAAAAAGGAGCGGGTCATCCCAGTAGAACCTCGAAACTTCTTTAAAGAACCGCTTCCTTTGTTGGGAAGTAAAACCATGAGGTTAATCCCACAAGCCAGATAATTTGCATAATCAGCGAACCATGGAACCTCATTGTTCAGAATGGCGAACAAGGCTTCTTCTCTCAAATCGTCCTCGATAGGAATCTCCTCCAGATTGTCAGGAGGGAGGCGTGAAAGATGGTCAGCTACCACATTCTCCGTCCCCTTCTTCTCTTTCATCTCAAAATCAAACTCCTGAAGAAGCAACACCCACCTAATGAGCCTAGGCTTAGCATCCTTCTTACTCATCAAATACCGGACCGCAGAATGATCCGTATACACCACCGCCTTATTACATGTCAAGTAGGAACGGAACTTGTCAAAAGCAAATACCACGGCCAACATTTCCTTTTCCGTAGTTGCATAGTTCCGTTGAGCATCATCCAGAGTCCTACTTGCATAGGCTATCACATGTAGCCTCCCTCCTTGCGTTGCCCAAGAACAACTCCCACTGAAAAGTCACTAGCATCGCACATTAGTTCAAAAGGCAAGCTCCAATCCGGAGCTTGCACAATGGGGGCAGAAGTAAGGGCTTTCTTAAGAGTTTCAAAAGCCTTAGTACAAGACTCATCAAACGCAAAATCAACATCTTTCTGAAGTAGATTCGTCAATGGTTTGGCTATTTGAGAGAAATCCTTGATGAAACGTCGGTAAAAACCAGCATGTCCAAGGAAAGCGCGAACTCCCGTCACCGAGTTCGGTGGCGGAAGCTTCTCAATAACCGAAACCTTTGCCGGATCTACTTCAATACCCTTTTTCGACACTTTATGCCCAAGTACAATGCCTTCCTCGACCATAAAGTGACACTTCTCCCAATTCAGTACAAGGTTCGTCTCTTGACACCTTTTTAACACACATTCAAGATTAACCAGACATGTGTCAAAAGACGAACCACACACACTAAAGTCGTCCATGAAGACTTCAATGGAATCTTCTAGCATGTCAGAGAAGATTGCTGTCATACACCTCTGAAAAGTGGATGGGGCATTACACAAACCAAAGGGCATCCTTCGATATGCAAATGTCCCATACGGATAAGTAAAGGTGGTTTTCTCTTGGTCATCCGGGTGAATGTTGATTTGCAGGCTCTTCATCACATTTAGAAATTTAGTGAACTTGTCACTCAACTTTCTCTCTACCAACCTGTGAGGATAGGGAACCGGAGGCACATAGGATTTGGTTGGTGGAGGTGATGGCAATGTGTTTTTGTCACCAACTTGAACATGTGACTCATCCTTCTCCTCAACGTCCTCTTTCTCAGTTTCCTCAGCTCCACCCTCCTTCTCAACAACCTCAGCTTCTCCATCCTGCTCTAACTCCCCATTCGGCATCTTAGGACCCGCATAACTTGTTCCCGACCTCAAATGAATGGCTTTGGCTTGATGGAGGTTGGGGTTAGGAATGGGTTGGCCTGGAAGTTGATTTGTGGGGGTGGAGGATTCTTCTCAGCTACTTGGGCAATTTGGGTTTCAAGCATTTTGTTGTGGGCTTGTAGCTCTTGAAACCTTTGCTCATGGTTTTGGAGAATTTGGTTCATGGATTGGAGTTGTTGGAGAATTTGGAGAGAGGTGGGATCGGAAGATGGTGTAGGTTCGGGATTTTGTTTGGGGAAAGGAAGGTTGGAGGGAGGTTTTGGGTTGTTGGTCCTTTGATGTGGAGCTTGGTATGTGTTGGACCCTTGTGAGGAGGAACCACCTTGGTTATAGTTTTGGTTTTGGTTATACCCTTGCGCAAACCCTTGGTTGTGAGCTTGGTTGTACCCTTGTTGAGGTTGATTCCATCCTTGTTGAGGTTGGTTGAATCCTTGGGTGTAGTTTTGTTGAGGTTGTCTCCAACCTCCTTGTTGATTGTTCCTATACCCTTGATTCCCCTGATATCCATCTCCTCTTGAATTGATTGCCGCCACATGCTCCGAATGGGTACCTCCACAATAAGAAGTATCATGGTTAGTACCACCACAAATATCACAAGAAAAAGAGTTTACCTGTGAAGGAGTAGACGATGCAAGATTGATTTTGGAGAGCTTCTTATCGAGTTGGTCCATCTTAGCTTGAATTTGATCCATGGGGTCAATTTCAAACTTTCCGCTCTTCTTAGGTTGAACACCTCTTCGTCTTCCACCCCATGAGTAGTTCTTGATCACCTCCTCAATTGTGGACTCAAGTTGTTCTTGCGGGATCTTAGATAGTTGACCTCCCGCTCCAGCATCAAGATTGGCCCGTGAAATCGGATCAAGACCTCATAGAAGATTGCATGAGTAGATTCTTGTTGAACTCATGGTGTGGGCATGAACGGATCATCTCCTTGAACCGCTCCCAAGCTTCGGCAAGTGTCTCATCGTTCTCTTGCTCAAATGAGGAGATCTTCCTCCTTATGTCCGCAGTCTTCCACTCCGGGAAGTTTTTTTTTCAAGAATGCCATCGTGACTTCTTCCCATGTAGTGAGGGAATTAGCAGGCAAGCTCTTGAGCCATGACTTTGCTTTTCCGGTAAGAGAGGACCGGAACAGGTGCATCTTGATGTAGTCAGGAGAGACATCATTAGTGGTTATCATGGCACAGATCTCAAGAAACCTGTCGAGATGGTCTAGAGGATCTTCATCTGACCCCCCACAAAACTGCTCTGCTTTCACCATCCGAGTATACTGAGGGTGAATGCTGAAATTTGTAGTGGTGGTAGGGAGTCGAATTCCACCTTGAAGAACATAGGAACCCGGATTTCCGAAATCCCTAAACAGTTGTGGATTTTCTTCACCCATTTCTGATTCAACTTCACTTGATGTACTTGAGATTGGTGAAGAAGGCACGGAACCCAAAGTCAGATTTCCCAAATTCTTCCGAAGCTTTCGCAACGTACGGTCGATTTCAAGATCTAGAGGCAATGTGGGTGAACCGTGAGTTCTTATTCTCATGTAACACAACAAAGCTAAGCAGAGGATTAGCAAATAACAACCACAGTTAAAAAGAAAATAAAAGAAAAATCAACTAAGCAAACTAAACAAAAATATACTTCAATCAATAGCACAGCTGCCCCGGCAACGGTGCCATTTTGATAAGAGGTTTTTAGTGTGTCGTTAAGGCACTAAGAACCGCTTTCCAAACAATATTTGTAGTCCTAACAAGCAATTACTAAGAGAATAGTAAGGGCAAGTCAAGGGTCGATCCACAGGGAAACAGGGATTGGTTAAAGTCTAACAATCTAGACTGCCTAATTGAAGAAGTTTTTGGGGTTTGAAAGATTTTGGTATCAATTAAGACTAACTAATAACAAGAACAAGCAATAATACGAGTTTAAATATCAAATAAAAAACTAGAGTTAAGGTCTACTAGTATGAATAAGAACGGATGATGATTGTTAATGCGATTGCGAAGCAACAAAGACGATTATGCAAGGTTTAGTTTCCCTCTAAATTACTTGAGTCCTCTCTCGAATGGTCCTCAAGAGAAATCACTTAATCTATCAACTAAATCCTCTCTCGAATGGTCTTTAGTTAATTGATTAAGAGATTCAATAAGTTTGGAAAACCCCTAATGAAGGATCCCCTTAATTTCTATCCAATATCTTGGTATGAAATTAAGTTGATTCTTGGGATGATAAAAGAGTTCAAAATCCGATTTAAGAACTTTGAAATCAAAATACCAAAGTATAAATGTGATCAATATCTATCCTAAGGTCTCAAAACACCAAGATCAATGCATAAACTTCTCCAATTCATCACAATCACATCAACAACATATTTAAAACCCTAATTCATACTTTCACCCTAACCCTAGATATGAAATTACTCACTAACCATGGAGTTAAAGCAATTATGCAATACATCTATGACTAATCTAAGGCTAAACATGATTAAGAAATGATTAAACTAATGAAAAACGCAATTCATAAACTAAGAGAATGAAGATCTTAAATAATATGAGAACATAAACAAACACCAAGAGAATGAAATAAAAACTAAAACTTTGAATTGAATTGAATAAAAAGTACCTTGAATGTAAATCGAATCACAAACTATGATCTCTAATCTCAATTACCAATGAAAACTCAAGTGTTTTCTCTCTAATACAAAACCCTAAAAAGTTGTGTGAAAACTAGAATAAAGCGTCAATCCCCAACTCCTCTCGAAAAGAGGGTTTAATGATCGATTTTTTTGTCCGGATCGTGAGGTGCGGGCGCACCAAAAGGAGGTGCGGGCGCACCTTGCTCAGGTGCGGGCGCACCAGACTTCAGGTGCGGGCGCACCTGAGTCTTCTGCCTCAGGGTGGAACTCTCTTCGTCAAATGGTGCGGGCGCACCAGATGAAGGTGCGGGCGCACCAGATGAAGGTGCGGGCGCACCAAATGTAATCTGTTTTGTGCTCCAGAATTGGTCGATGGTGCGGGCGCACCAGTGGCTTTTGCGGCCGCACCATCGTGTGCGGGGCATACCAAGCGCACCTCAGGCTACCTTTCAGCCTCTAGCTCGATCCCTTATGCCATGTCTCGCATTTCTCGACCCCGAAGAGGGCAATACCTGTAATAGAAACACGAACAAACATGGTGAAAGCATATGTGCTAGAAATTCGATCGAAATAGATCGAAAATCTAGCAAAATGTCACTATGACCAAGTATGATCACGTGAATGAAATAGAAGGGAAAAGTGAGGAGAAAGAAGGAAGAAAAGGAGGAAAAGGGAGCTAAAACAAGCCAAAAGAAGGTCATAAAGTGCGTTAGAAACGCACTTATCACTCCATCCACCTTCACAGGCTTGCCCACAATACTTGCAAACTTAAATAGACTCCTCTCTCCCCCAATATTTGATTGCTAACCCAAGCAGTTTAATCCAAATAGGCACTATCTCAACATTTGTCTTCTCCATTGGCATGTCAGGATCCCATAACCTGGTTATGAGTGGTTTCTGATCAAAAAACTGCACTCCATTTTTTACCTTCAAACTCGCCTATACATTATTAAATCTAACTAGAAAAATACTCCTCCCAGCCATTGCTATCTTATCAACTTCCAATTTTCCCCAAATTCTTCTAAAGTATCCCTCCATAACATTCAATGGTGGGTTTACCCCTAGGATATAGCAAATAACTGCCGATGACCAATATTCTACTTCTTCTTGGATATCATCAGCATCAATGGTGATTACAGAAGTGGTAGTGTTTACCTGCACTTGTTGAACTTCATCCGCCCAGGACATCCTTCTCGATGTGGCTCGTTCCTTTGATCCACTATTCATCACGTTTAACCATTATGAGAATATTGCTTTTTCCGCCATGTGTTGAACCTTCTCCTCTAGTGTCGATGGCTGTGGAACCACCGTCATCTTATCCATTTCTTCCTCTAACACCACCTCCTTTTCCCTTGGAACAACTATCGGTTCTACTCCTGTAACCTCATCTATCGATTTCATTTTCTTCCCCGGAGACGATGATGAAGGACCATTATTCTTACCTTTGCCTTTCTGAGCACTCTTTTTTGCTCTCCCTCTTGCCATGGCGTCAAGGCATATTCAAGCTTATCGTGCGCCGTGAGAGAAAATGAAAAAAACGTGCGCCGTCATTTTTTAAAAAATGGAGAAAGTTTTTTCAAGTTCTTTCTTTCTTCTTCATCAAGTAAAGTTTCTTCTTCAACAAGAAATGTCACAAGCCTTCCAAAACCACCGAGATTTGCGTCATTGTGCTGCTGTCGTGGTCCTTCACTTCCGGTGCCTTTTTTGTTCTTCCTCTTGTTGGTTGTTTTCTTTTTTTTCTTCCTCAAGATTCCATTAAAAACTATGTTTTTATGCTTTCTTTTAATGTTAATCATGATTTTTGGGTTTAATTTACTGTTTTAATAAATAATCTTGATTCATATATATATTATATTATGAGAATAAAAATTCAAATTTGTTTATTATGGTTAGATTGAAGTTTCAATCATTAAAGCATGGGTTTTTAGGGTTTTAATTACTAGAAAACCATAGTAGCATGTTAGGTACTATGAGATTGATTTAGATTATGATTTTAAACATGTTTACATATGTTTAAAGAAGGTTTTATGATTTTTAAAGTTGCTGGAATTTCATAAAGGATTTTATTTATGGAGTTTTAAGAATTTTAATTACTAGTATGGTAGTACCATGCTAGGAATTAAAAGTAATTGAAGTTTTGATATTAAAATAAACTTTTAAATATATTTAGAGTGGATTTTAAATATTGTAAAGCTTCTGTATTTTTTTTATTTAAGTGTATTGATTTTAGTTATATTGATATCTAGGCGGAGAATATTCTGTAGGAGACTTTTAAGGAGTTAAAAGTGGCCTGCTGATTAGTTTACACAAGGTACGTACATAATTGCGTGCTATGTGATTTGTATCATGATTTAAGGAGAAAGAAATTTTAGTATCATGTATAGAAACTTATTATGTTCATATATGATTTCTAGTATTTGATTGTTACATGCACTACAAAATAAATCCCGCTGTCGGAAAATCAAGTCAAAGTCGAGTTCCAAAAAAGTATACATACACATCTAAAATCAAAGCTAGATATATGCCAATAAATATAGACATTATAAGTTAGTAATCTAGTTGCCAAAACCAAACAAACTACACTGTCGTGGGTGTCTCTGTAGCATCAGTGCCACCAGCAGACCCTGGGTCATCGTCTGGTCTGTGTTGTGGAGAGGGTCATGTGTTGCAACCAGAGAACAAATGGCCAAAATTAGACATGTTCTGCATCATTTCTTGCACGAGGGCCCGATTTGACTCTTCCAGCCGTGATGCGAACCTTGCCTCCGCTTCTTCCATCCGTGCAGCGACCTTTGCCTCCACCTGCGCCTCAAGCTGAGAAAAAAATGGAAGGCTCATATGGTTGTGAAGAGCCATCTCCTCCCCCCGATGCAGAGTTGTAGTACAAATGATCTCCCTGACCCAACCCCTGCACTTTACCTCTGTTCCTCCCACCAACTGTCTCCCAATACAACAAATCTGGGTTCTACTGTGACCCCTGAGTGGTACAATCATCCAGCTTCTTATTGTACGTCTCCTGCATTTGGTTAAATAATGTACTCATATTCATGCATTTTCAAGAAATATGGCCTAAAATGAGCTAAATGACCTATATTTGGTTCTAACTTGGCTATACTTTGTAATTTCAATCTAAACTACAATCTAACACATTATACTAAGTATATATATCATATTTGAGGTGTTTATGATTCAAACTAACTTAAAACTACTCATATTCATGCATTTTCAAGAAATATGGCCTAAAATGGGCTAAATGACCTATATTTGGTTCTAACTTGGCTATATTTTGTAATTTCAATCAAACTACAATCTAATACATTATACTAAGTATATATATCATATTTGAGGTGTTTATGACTCAAACTAACTTAAAACTACTCATATTCATGCATTTTCAAGAAATATGGCCTAAAATGGGCTAAATGACCTATATTTGGTTCTAACTTGCCTATATTTTGTAATTTCAATCTAAACTACAATCTAACACATTATACTAAGTATATATATATATATATATATCATATTTGAGGTGTTTATGATTCAAACTAACTTTATGCCTGTGATGTTTTATGCCTGTGTGCAAGCATGTGATTTGAGATTCATTGTGAGTAATGGATTGTATGTTTGTATGGAATATTTGATGCAAGCATGAAAAAGGAAATTTTACTTAGTAATTCGCATGAAGAATTGATATATGTTATAGAGATTGAATCATATTATTCATGTATTCCATGACAAGTATTATTTTCACTATCTTATGAGGATTGTGGGCCTTATTTGGTAATAAGTTGATAAGTTATGCCTTTTTAAAGGTAAGATTATTGTTGGCTAGGTTCAACAAACAAGAAAGTTGAGATTATAAGAAAGTAAGTCTTGGATTGTAAGTTGTGACACTTATTTAATCCTAAGATAAAAGAAGTTCAGTTATGAATGATTGATATATATATATGTCTATGATTGCTTGTATGTGTGTGTCATAACAAGTGATAACATGTAAATAACGTAAAGTGTAACAAGGATAGTTATAGACTTTAGACTGGTGCACGTCTAGAGTTGGACAGTAGGAGGGTGGGTTCATGGTGAGCGTGCCATGGCTTTTCTGGGGATGGATTGATCACCATTCGTATTTTAGTAAAAAGGTTCCTCGATATCGTAGGTCATTCTGAAATACGAAGTAGCGCCCGTATTTTGTCTTCCTAGGTGAAGGCATTAGTAGATAAGACAGCTCGGGTCCAAGTAACTATTCCATTACAGTAATAAAAAGATGTTTAGAGTTTAGTTCAGTCAAAGTTGTGTGCAGAATATTATATGATGATATTATTATTTATCCCTGAATGTTATTTATGTAGTATCATGATAGGAATGCTTATGATGTAATATGTAGTACTCTTCTTTCCTGATTACGTGCTTTGTTTGTGTGTGTGATCATGGTTTTGCCTTATTGATCTTGTGATGATCCATTTTGCTGAGCAGATTCAGTATAGCATTGACATTACAGGTTCGCAAATGCGCATCATTGGGAATCTGGAATGGAGAGGATGTGTAACTAGTCAATTTTATTTTCTGCATTAGTAGGAATATG
Source organism: Beta vulgaris subsp. vulgaris (assembly GCF_026745355.1). Classification (NCBI taxonomy): domain Eukaryota; kingdom Viridiplantae; phylum Streptophyta; class Magnoliopsida; order Caryophyllales; family Amaranthaceae; genus Beta; species Beta vulgaris. Next base: position 26,305,695 of record NC_079203.1, read on the forward strand.
CATTATTAAGTTGGTTTGATAAAGACTCATTTAGATTGTTGATTTCTAAATACTTGTTTATTTATTTATTTATAATAAAAGGTTAAAATTTAGTTATATGTTTTCCGCTGCAAAATTCTAAATAAGACGATATGTTATCACACGGGCGATAATACTTGGGTAATTCTCTACTTGTATATTATAAAAGTATTTCTGAAAAGAGAGAATTATCGATGTGTTACAAATAATAATAATAATAATAATAATAATAATAATAATAATAATAATAATAATAATAATAATAATAATAATAATAATAATAATAATAATAATAATAATAATAATAATAATAATAATAATAATAATAATAATAATAATAACAATAACAATAACAATAACAATAATAATAATAATAATAATAATAATAATAATAATAATAATAATAATAATAATAATAATAATATAATAATAATAATTATTATTATTATTATAATAATAATTATAATAATGATGATAATAATAATAATAATAATAACCTGAATTCCTAAATCTAGTAGATATTCGAATCCTTTTGGGTTGATGTCCATTTTCATCCACCTCTGAATCACTCACATCGCTCAGATAAGGTCTCCAAGTAACATAGTAGATGTCCTTTCAGGTTTGGGCTCTAGTACGATGAAACTCTTCAATTACTTCATATATCGCTAACAGGGATGCCTACTTTTAACACTTAACGCATAATGATCTCTAGGCTAGTCTAGCTATCACTTCCAGACTCATGACACCAAACACTCTCATCATCACTCAATACAATAGGGTTGTAGCAGCTCCCTACTCTATTAACTTGCCAAACAAATATTGTTAGGGATCTACAACAAATAAACTTATTCCAATAGATATACTTAGTACTCTCCCTGAACGCAATTCCCAACAATAAACAATAAAGAGATATCATTAACATCATAGTTACAAGAATATAACAGTTAGCAGGGAATAAAAAATATAAGGAGTCATCAGGGAAGAAAAAATAATAAAATGCTGAACTAACTATTCAATGCAGGCATATAATATTTCTATTCTATATGCCCTTCCTATAATACCCATTCTCACAATACAACAAGTAAGACTTTAATGGCAATAAAATAATGCGGACACTCCTTATAATTTCAAATAAAATAGTATTAGCTAAGTGTCGAACTTAAAAAAAATTCGACTAATGCTTAAATAAAAAATTTCGGACATATGAAAAAAAAAATTGAACCAACATATAATTCTAAAAACGAATTTCGACTTTTCTAATAAAAAAATTCGGACCTTAAAAAAGATTCCTAATTTAAGGTAATAAGGTTTTTCAAAACGAATAAGTAGAAGCAATTCTAAGAGTTTATTCAAATAACTAGTAAGTTAGTTAGGCACCTAAAAGTTTTGAAAATAACCTAAAGCTCTGATACCACTTTATAACACCTCGATAATTCTCTGTTTCCAAAAATACTTTTTCAACATAAAACATAGAGAATTACCAAAGCATTATCTCCCGTGTGATAACGTATCGGCTTATTCAGAATTTTACAACGGAAAACATATATAATTAAACTTTATGCTTTAATATAATAATAAATAAGTACTTAAAACCAAACATACTTTAAATGTCTACTTCAAAACCAAACTTAATATAATATGTTCCTACTAAAGTAATAGATATGACAATTTTTTACACAAGCTCTCCATTCCAAGGTCCCCATGATGCAACATTTGCAAACCTGTAGATGTTTATTCTCTAAAGAATCTGCTCACCAATTGGGTCATCACAGGATCAATAAAGCAAAGCCATGATCAACAATCACAAACAAAGCACATAATCAGCAAAGCTGAGTACTACATAATAATGCATAAACATTCCTAACATGACACTAAGAAATAATAAGCAGAAATAAAGAAAAGAAATGCTCTCTCTAGCCTAGGTGTCCCCTCCGATATTGGTGGCCATGGCAAGGAAATCGAAAGCTCGGGGAAAGCAAACGGTGATATCGCTTGAAAAATTAAAGGGACCACAATCGGATTCTCAGGCTAAAACAGTGAAATCGATAAAGGAAATATTGGGGGTGTCTACTTTGGATGTTGATAACATTGGAGTCCAGGAGGATATTTTATCGCGCATAACGTCGTTAGCGACACTACAACAATAGTCTGAAGTCTAAACTCAGTTTTTTAAATGGTTGGATGTGATGCAAAGGTCAGAAGGAAGAAGACAACAAGAGTAATCTGATAGGACAGTAATTATTAATCTCGTCCCAATCTTCTTTTCACCCGATACTGTTGTGAATGAAGATAGTGGTCCTCCTTCACCTGTTAAGATTGATATGTCTGAAATTCAACCTAAGCTCGACTATTGGGCTTCATCAATATATTATTATGTTGTTGGAAGTAATCCTCCCCCGGTTGTTATGGAAGGATTCATTAGGAGGGTATAGAGAAATCAGGGAGTGGACAAGGTAGTAATGGTGAAAAAAAGGGTGTTTATGGTGAGGTTTAGGACTATGGAGAAGAGGGATCACATTCTGAATGGGAACCATAACCTCTTTGATAATAAGCCAGTAATAGCTAAACCATGGCACCAGGATATAGATATGTTCAAAGAGGATGTTAAAACCTTTCCTACATGGGTTCATTTGTATCTGGAATTTAAATATAGGGAGAAGGATGTTTGAATAAAATTGTTGGACAAATTAGAAAAAGTGGTGAAGTATGATTAAGCCAAAATTAAAAGAGAAAAGCGGCAATATGCTAGAGTATTGTTAGAAGTACAAGTAGACAAAGATTTGCCTAATGATATCTATTTCATTAATGAGAGAGATTAGCTTACTAAGGTGAAGATAGCCTATGAATGGAAGCCAACCCTCTGTCAGAATTGCAAAAGTCTAGGACAAAACACAAATGAATGCAGAAAGAATGTGGTTAGGCAGGAGTGGCGACAGAAAGAAATCAATGTAGAGGTGGAACAAAAGAATGAGGGGGCATAAAAGGAAATAGAGCAGGACTTTCAGAGAATGAGAAACCCTGCTAGAAGACTAATCCCTTCTCCTGCACCAGTGGGTACTCAGAATAAATTTAGTCCATTGAAGGACCCTGTAAATGAAGTGGTAGTTGGTCTAGTTCAGTGCACAAACGTGAATGGTCATGATTCAGTAGGGGGCATTCCTCCTGATATTAATGGATAGATTAATATGTTGGAATGTCAGGGGGAATTGACAACCACCAAAAACAGTTATATGTTAAGAAATTCCTTAACATGAAGGATGTGGGGGTGGTTAGTCTCCTTGAGACAAAGGTAAAGGCTCCTAAACTGGGAGACCTTTATCAAAGGTTGTTTGCTAGGTGATGTTTTACCTCAAATTTGGTAACTCACAAAGGTGGGAGAATTCTGCTAGCATAGAACCCAAAGAGTGTTCATGTGAATATTTTAAAGTGCACAAGTCAAGTAATACATTGTAGTATTGCTGATAGGAGTAGAGGTAAGCTTCCATTTTGGTGTTCTTTGCCTTTAATTCTGCTGCTGATCGAGGAAAGAGTTGTCGGAGGATTTTGTGCAACTTCATGAAATATTAGAGGGTCCTTGGATAATGATGGGAGATTTTAATTGCATAATTAAACATGAGGAAAGAGTTGGTGCTGCTGTGAGGCCCCAAGAGACTGCTGACATCCTAAGATGTATGATGAATTGTGGGATGGCTGATCTGAATAGTACTGGGTGTATGTTTACCTAGAACAATAAACTACGGGATGAGAACAGGGTGTTCAGCAAATTAGATAGGGTCATGGTCAATGAGGCATGGGAGGAAGCTTTTCCTAGTGCAGCTCCACACTTCATGCCAGGGGGAAGCTTTGAACATAGCCCAATGATTGTGAATGTTTACCCACAAATACAAACTGGTAGACAACCTTCTAAATACTTTACCATGTGGAGCTCAACTGGGGATTTCCAAGAGATTGTGAGAGCATGTTGGACTACTAGAGTTTTGGGTTCTCCCGTGTTCAAAGTGGTGTGTAAACTGAAACTTGTGAAAAAAGCTTTGAAGAAACTTAATGCTGAAGGTTTCAATGATATGCATGCTGCTGAGATCAAGGCATTGCATAACCTGTCAAGATGTCAGGTCGATCTTCAGAATGATATTACAAACTCAGAAAAAAAAGGAGGCGGAACATAATGCATGGAGTACAGAAGAGTTCATAAACTATATATGTCTTTCTTAAGTCAAAAGGCAAAATTGAGTTGGTGCAAGGAGGGAGATGAAAATTCTCACCTATTTCACCAATCCATAAAAGCAACAAGAACAAAAAAAAACTATATATGCAATAAATGACAGTGCTGGTAGATGGCAAGATGAGCCTAAGAAAGTTACATATGCTTTTCTATGGTACTATGAAGAATTGCTTGGCAAAACTATGGCTGATAGAGTACCAATAAAGAAGGTGGTAATTGGGAGGGGGCCACTGCTCACTGAAGATTAGATTCAATTACTTAGTAGACCTTTTGAGGTTGAGGAAGTGAAAAGGGAAGTTGGGTCTACTCCTGGGGAGAAAGCTCCTGGTCCACATGGTTTTGGGGGTTATTTCTACAAAGATACATGGGCTATAGTAGGATAGGAGGTCAGATGTTGGGCTTGATTGCCTTCAATCAGGTAACTTGTTAAAGGAGGTAAACACTACTATATTGAACATGGTTCCTAAAGTAGCATGCCCTAGTAGTGTTATGGAATATAGACCTATTGCGTGTTGTAATGTACTGTATAAGATTATTACAAAGGTGTTATGCAATAGATTAAAGTTGGTGTTGCCTAGCTTAATTGCTGAGAATCAAGGGGCTTTTGTACATGATACATCCATTGTACATAACATTATGGTATGTCAAGACCTGGTGAAGCACTATGGTAGGAAGGGATCTAGACCAAGTGTTTTAATGAAGCTTAGCATGGAAAAGGCTTATGATACTATAGACTGGGACTTTATACATGTGATGTTGGAGGCTTTGAAATTTCCTAGCCATTTCACTAAGCTCTTTATGGTGTGTTTGAGAACTCCAAAATTCTCTATCATGCTTAATGGGTCCCTTCATGGTTTCTTTGAGGCTAAGAGGGGCATTAGACAAGGGGATCCAATGTCCCCACTTCTATTTGTGGTATGCATGGAGTACATGTCCAAGTTAATGCATATGCTACAAGAATTCCCTATGTTCTCCTTCCATCCTAGATGCAAGAATCTAAGGCTAAACCATCTTGTATTTGCTGATGATGTGATCCTCTATTGCAAAGGTGACTTCCCATCTACTTATTTGATGTTACAAGCATTCCAATTATTCTCTAACTCCTCTGGCTTAAGAATAAATGAAACGAAATCCGAATTTTATTCAATGGGCATGGATCAATATACTATCCAGAGGATAAGAGATGTGTCAGGTTTCAGGCATAGTAGACTACCATTCAAGTACTTGGGGGTGCCCATTTCTGCAAGAAGAATGTCTGTGACTGAGTGTCATGCCTTGGTGGACAAAATGTGTGCCAAGATAAAAGTATGGCAATCAAGAAATCTCTCATATAGTGGCAGACTCCAGCTAGTTAATTTTGTATTATTGTTAAGCATACACATATACGGGGCTCAGATATATGTCCTGCTTAGAATTGTCCTTGATGAAATAGAGCATGTTTGTAGAGCCTATATGTGCCATGTTCATATTTCAATGTGAAGGTTGGTAATGTTTTCTGGGAGAGAGTGTGTACTGAGAAGAAGGCTGGTGGTCTGGGGATTCGCAATATCAAACTATGGAATAAGGTTGCCATGATGAACTATGTTTGGGCTATTACAGCCAAGCAAGACTCTCTATGGATAAAATGGGTAAATGGGGTTTATGTTAAGGAAGCTAACTGGTGGAGTTATGTTCCTAATACTGGATGCAACTGGTACTGAAAATAAATTTGCAGATTGAAGGAAGAGGCAAAGAGCATCCATAGTGAAAATGAGTCGAAAAACTTATCTCACTTCTCTATCAAAAAATGCTATCACTTATTGATTGGTGATATTGACAGAATACATTGGGATAGATATATGTGGAATAGACTTTCTGTTCCAAAACATAGATTTATCTCATGGCTTATAATGTTAGAGAGACTTAGAACAGCAGATAGGTTGGTTTCAATTGGAATTCGCAATGATGATAGTTGTGTTCTCTGCCCAGGAAAAGAATCACACAAGCATCTATTTTTTGAATGTGAGTACTCTCTTAAACGCTTAAGAATGTTGCAAAATTGGATGGGGATCTGTCAGTCCCAGAAGTGGTTCAATAAACTGGTGCATTTTCTGTCAAAGAGCAAGAGGTCTCAATTTCAGAGAAGAGTCATAGCTGCTGCTTATTGTGCATTGGCATACTACATATGGTGGGCACGAAATGAAGTGGTCTGGAACTTGACAGGGTGGAGGCCTGAAGCTGTTATGAAGAAGCTACAGAGTATAGTAATGCTAAGAGTTGGCCGAGTTTTACCAAAAAAAATGTCTGTTAAAGATAACATTTGGTTTGGAAAGTTAGAGGATGAAAATGTATAGTTTTTTTGGTGTCTCAGCTAGCCATGTGTGAGAGGATAGTTGGTCTGCTCTCTCATGGTTGAGCTTTAGGTTGTATTATTCTTTGGGGGTATATAATTTTCTCACTTACTTAGCAAAAAAAATTAAATAAGCAGGACCAAATAATAATATAACAATCTAAGATTCTGCAGATAACTTTTACTAAACTAAACTCTAACCATCTTTTTATTACTTTAATGGAATAGTTATTAGACCGAGTTGTCTAACTAAACTTGCCTTCACCTAGGAAGATGAAATACGGGTGCGACTTCATATTTCAGAATGACATATGGTATCGAGGAACCTTTGAAAAATAGGAATGGTAGGTGATCAAACCATTTCCCAGAAAAAGCCATGGGCTACCACCATGTACTCCAACTGCTGATTGTCCATATTCAGACGTGCACCAGTCTAAAGTTATTACTATCCAAGTTACACTTTACGTGATTTATATTTTATTACTTGTTATGACACATAAGTAACACAGAAATATCAAATCAAATATTCACAACTGAACTTCCATTTTATCTAAGGATTTAACAAGTGAACACACAACTTACAATCCAAGATTACTTCCTTTTACTCCAATCTTTCTTATTTGTTGAACCTAGCCAACAATCAATCTTACCTTTCAAAGGCATAATTTATTAACTTACCAAACGAAGGCCCACAGTCCTTATAAAGTAGTGAAAATAATAATCTCAGGGAACACATGATTCAACATGCTTCAATCTCAACAAATATATTAGTTCCCCCATGTGAATTAATAATTAAAGTTCTCATCCACATGCTTGCATCAATGTTCTATACAAACATGATAATCAACTCATAATCAACATGTTTGCACACAGGCATAAAACATGTAAAATCCAATATTACTAGAAATCACATATGAACTTACAAAGTTCCTATACAATCAATCTTACCTTTCAAAGACATAATTTATCAACTTACCAAACGAAGGCCCACAGTCCTTATAAAGTAGTGAAAATAATAATCTCATGGAACACATGATTCAACATATGCTTCAATCTCAACAAATATATTAGTTCCCCCATGTGAATTAATAATTAAAGTTCTCATTCATACATGCTTGCATCAATGTTCTATACAAACATGATAATCAACTCATAATCAACATGTTTGCACACATGCATAAAACATGTAAAATCCAATATTACTAGAAATCACATATGAACTTACAAAGTTCCTATACATGATACTATAACCTTTCCTTCTTAAATCATGATACTATATCACATGCATAATACATAGGTATGTACGTACCTTGTGTAAACAAACTGATAGGCCACCTTTAATTACTTTAAAAGTCACCTACTGTATACTCTCCGCCTAAAACAACCAATATAATTCAATCTCATAGTTTATATTCATGCTTATAAAACTCAGCATCTTGTAAAATTATAAAAATCTCTTGAAACATACTTAAACATGCTTAAATTCATAATTAAATCAATCTCATAGTTTATAACATGCTACTATGATTTTCCAATATTTAACATCCTAAAAATTCATGCTTTGATAAATAAAAACTCAATCTAAAAATAATAATCAAATCTGAAATTTTATTCTTTTAATACATAATATATATAATCCAAGATTAATCATTAAAACAGTAAATTAAAGTTATTAATCATGATTAGTACTAAAATAAAACATAAAAACATGATCTTTAATTAGAACTTGAGGAGGAGGAAAATAATTTAACCAACAAATTAAAGAAACAAGGAGAACAATAGGCCCCAGAAACAGGACCACGGTACCGGCAGCAGCAAAGGAGAGGTTTTGGTGTTTGTGATGTTTCGTGGCAAAGAAGAAAGCGTTAGTAGAAGAAGAAGAAAGAAAAATTGGAAGAACACAAGAACACGTAAAAGAGAGAGAAGGAGATAGAGGCCGGCAGCTTTGGATTGTGAGGAGAGAGAATAATTTATTTTTTTCTATGGAAAATAATTGGGTTTAAGTATTTATATGTAGGCTTTTTCTTTAGGGCTTAAGAAAAGGTAATTGAGTTTTAATAAGGTTTAATGATGAATAGGATAGATGATTTAAAATTCCTAACATCAATAGAGATCCTTTTCCTAATCCACTTATAATTTGGGTTCCTCAAGCCCATTTAAACTTCTTTTCAAAATCCAATAAGTATTTCAAACATTTTTCAAAGCATGTCTAAACAAACATATTTTAACTTCCTTAAATCCTTAAAATAATTCCTTTGACTTTTAAAATAGTCAACCTTCTTTAAATAAATCAATCGTTTCAAACTAAATTATGTTTGAATATAAATATATAAATACTAAAATATATTTATAAAACCCATAAAATTACGGGGGATTGTAGCACATGACTCCACAAAGTATATAGGTATTTGTTCTGATTGTCGCTTAGCCAGCACGACAGCACTTACTACTAGTGGAAAAAACCTTATATGTCACTTAGTAACAGATGCGGTTTTTGTAAAACCGCATCAAAAAATCAACATAAAAATGAGAGGTAAAGTTATCAAAACAATCTGATGCGTTCCACTAGAGAACCGCATCAGATTATATAAACTGCTGCGGTTTTTTAATAATCTGATGCGATTTATTGGACCGCATCAGAAAATTGGTTTAAAAATTTGGGCCTTAGAAATCACGTGGCCCAGCAGCTCACTCGTCCACCTTGTTCTCTCACGCGGCCCAGTTTAAATATTATTGGGCCAAACTCTCCTATCTCCCATTGAAATGCAGCCCAGCTCCCTCATCACCTTATCTCCACATTTTTAAAGCCTCTCTCACTCTCAAGTCTCAACTCCCCATCTCTCTTCTCTCTCCTCCTCACCTAATTAAACCTTAATCAAGCGACTACCACCATAGTTAATTGGCCCAGATTCTCGCCTCCCTCTCTCGTCGTCTTCATCTTTCTCCCGAAAATCAATACGAAAAAAGAGAGCATCGAAACTTATGAAAACCCTAACATCATAAAATTCTGATCCCAAACTCTTAATAATCGAATTCCAATTTCCAGAAATTCTCACTCAAATTTATCTGCCATGTCGTTTTATTTGACCTTGAAGCCATCGTGCGGTGGATGTGGCGTAACAACCGATGATTCGAATGTTTTCTCTCACACGAAGAGAGAGAAAACATTCAAATCATCGTCAATCGATCGTTAAGCTTTCTCGCACCTTTTTCCATCAATGGCAGCGATCTTAGCTCGGAAATCTTTTCTTGCTATTCGTTCTCGTCAACTTGTAAGGCTTCTCCTCACTCTTTAAACCCTAGATTTTCAATTTTTGTAACACCTTCTCTCTGAAACTTTTAAGTTATTGCACGATTCATAAGGTTCCACATTTCATTTTAATTGGGAAGTTGTTTATGTAATTTGGCAATTAATTTTAGCCCTTAATTTATTGATAATTTTATGTTTTTATTATTTTGTGTGTGTGATTTTGTGTTTGGTTGGAATTGCATCGGGTGATTTAGGGCACTGAAGGTTGAACATATATAGAAAAAAAACCTAGAAATATGAAAACGTTATGTAGTTGTGTATTGAGTGATAGAGGAAGAATGGAAGATGCGTTTTTATTATGACAATTTGTGTTTTTAGTTGATAGTGGATGAATGGGTGATGGTTTTCGGTGCGCACTTTGGATGGGATTATTTTACCGAAATTCTACTAGCTGTTAATATTATTGAACCTAGGCCAACCCTACTCCCTATGTTTGGGAAGTTTGTCCCACCCTACTCCCTATGCTTGGAAGTTTGGCCCACCCCACTACTTAAGAAGCTTCCGTAGTTTTTCTTTCCCTCACGTAGGCACTCTTAAGCCGAAGGGAATCTAAATATGCTAGTTGACTTTCTATTAGCGTCTTGTTGAAGATGGATTTGCAAGGGCAAACGCATATGTTCATTTAGAGCTTAACAACAAAAAAGTGTTTAATAACGAGCTTAAGATAATGGTGATGAAAGTAGTAGAAGTAGAAGTAGAAGTACAAGAAAGCCCTAAGAAAAGACACCCTAAAGGAACAAACTGGGAGACTAGAGCAGAAGTTGTAGAATGACTAAGAGAAGGCTTAAAGCTAGGAAAATAGACCCTTAGCTTTAGACTTCAATGAGCATGGCTAAAAAAGGGGGTCCTTGTTTTGGACGTCATGCCTTCTTGGTTCTACATCATCAACATGACACATCTAAACCAACCTTTAGCACTGGGTGTCAACGCTAGAGTGCCATAGAGTCTTATCAAGGGCCATTGTTGGGCATATTGGACAGGAGGTCACCTTTCATATTTGATCTTTCACATTGGTCATAGTCTTCTTGGGCTTTTTCTTCCTTTCTTTGTAGTATCTTCTTTCTCTTGAAAAATTCCCTATTATTTGCCTCAACGTCAGCTAGATAAGATTTTCCTTGCTCATATTATTGTGGAGGTCACTATACCTTTTTCACAATCACGTTACCAAACCATCTTTCTTATCTAGGTCTTATATCACTTATCCATATTGTAGCATGAAACATCCTTTATCGCCCTACATAACGGGTCAAGGTACACCTAGAGCAATTGTCATTTGATGTAGTAGGTCTTGTCCTAGTTGTACTCTCAAACATAAAGTGTGTAAAAAGAGTCTAATCTTTGTAAGTGAGCTCTTCCTTCATTTGTTGATCGGGATGATGTACTTGAAGCGGGACATGACTCATTTTCTAAGTCATCCTTGTGACCCTTTCATAATCCCTTTAATTGCCAAAAGAAAGAAGTTCTAGTTTAACTTGTTACTAAATGGACAATACATGAGGGCATCCCAGGCATGGCCCTTATCTTACATATATGCATCAAAACCCTTTGAAACATCTCAACTTAGTTATGTTCCTAGAAGTAGATACATAAAAACAGTAATACCAACTGGTCTAGGGCGTCTGGGCACGGGGAAGATGTAGATAGCCTTATTCATGAATGGCTGACTAGTAGAGAGCTAGAGTTACATGACTTACATGTACATGCAAAAATAAGGGTTAAACAGATTAATGTATAGCCACAAACACATTGTTGAGAAGGCATTTTTAATTGCTTAGTATTATATATCCTTATACTGCTGTTAATATTATGATGAATTTTGACTATTGTTTGGGATAACAAGGTACATGCCCAAATAAATAAAAACATAGATAGCTGAACACCAGTGAAATGTCTGCACTTGATAAAATTTTAGCTGCAAACATGATGAACGGAACTTTTTGGCATAATTTTTTATGCTCCTTTTAACTGGAATCCACATCTGATTTATCTGAACAAGAAGGCAAAACAGTGAGGTAAATAGTATTCATAAGTTTGAGAAAATTGCATTAAAATTTTGTAAGTCGTCAAGGAGAATTTTGATACTCACTTTTTCCAAGAAAAGATCGATATACACTATCCTTTTCCATTTGTCCTATATAGTGTAAAAATTTCCTTCTTTGTCACGGTTTCACTATTTTTCTCTGTGTTTCTCTTGACCTCATTTTTCTGGACCTACTACTTGATCTCACATCTACTTCACGAACATAACGATACAAATCCCACTATCTCCTATCATATCTATCGCAAAGTGATATCTACTTGTAAGATGTAGCCTAAAACTTGAGAATCAAACTCTTGGTCAGGTTACAATTGCTTTGGCAAATTAAGTATTTATGTTAGTGGTTGAATGAATTAGGATTAATTGGCTTTTGATTGTCCCTTGCAAGAGTACCTATATGTTATAGATTTTTTTAGAATTTTTCATCTTGTCTTCAATAGAAGGGAAGATATTCTTGGTTATTACACCGGATCTATTACAGTGGCTCCTTCTAATATGATATGTTCAATTTTACTACTTTGAAGCAAGTTTTCATGTCTGAGCAGAAGCTTTATAGTCGAGTTCAGCTAAGACAGCATATATGCTATGGTGATTCAGAAGTTGACGGTAGTGAAAATGAGAGATGCCAATTTTCTGGACATCCATTATCCGAGTTCTGCCATATTCCATTTTATGGTGATAATGAACTTTACTTCTACATGTCTACTGGACATTATACTTGCCACTGCTTGCTCAACATGTTAGATCATTGTGCCAAAGTTGATTGTTGAAGCATGAGCATAGATGTGGAGATGGCCCTTTAAAATATAGTTCTTTTTTCAATGATTTCATCGTTTTATGTCTCGCGAAAATATAGTTAATATTCTCATGTATCTAATTATTTACATGTATGCTTCAATTGAGCTAATATGCATAAAAAAATGATTATTACCGCTGCGATTTTGGACCGCATCAGTAAATAAATGGGATCCGCTGTGAGCCCACCTGATGCGGACCAAAACCGCATCAGTAAGTCCGATTTTGACGGCATCATATGGGCTTTTTTCCACCTGAGGAGACACTGCTAAGTACATAAACAATTTCTACTTCTCGGTTGGAATGGCCAACCTTGGTAACTAACAAAGACGGTCTTTGACTTGTTGAAGCACTTGCTCTTTTTCAGTTGGCCATTCAAACTTGGCTTTCTTATTGATTGTAGCGAAAAAGTGGTGACATTTGTCCCTGACTTTGAAAGGAATCAGCTAAGAGTCGCAAGGCAGCCAGTCAGATGTTTCACTGCCTTAATCTTAGCCGATGACTTTATATCCAAGATGGGTTGAATTTTTTCAGGATTAGCTTCTATTCCCCACTGATCTACAAGAAAACCCAAGAACTTCCCAACCATGACTCCAAAAACACATTTTTTGGGATTCAGCTTTAGCTCATATTTCCTGAGAGTCTTAAAGGTCTCTCGCAAATCAGCAACATGATCTTTCTCCTGCTGACTTTTCACAATCATATCATCTATGTAAGCCTCCATGTTCCTTCCCAATTATGACTGAAAAACGGTGTTGATTAGTCTTTGGAAGGTGGTCGGAGCATTCCTCGGTCCAAAAGGCATCATCAGCCAACCATACAACCCTTTCTCTATTATGAAAGACATTTTGTCCTAGTCTTCAGGCCACATGGGTATCTTATGGAACCCGGAATACGCGTCCATAAAACTCAATAAAGCCTTTAACAACCTCTACACTTCTTTATCCACCAATTGATTTCTTGCTGGTCCGAGATATCTTTTCTTCTGACAAATTGGTTTCATGTTTGGATCAACATTCAATAGGCAGACAACTATCTCTGGATCAATCCCAGACATCTCTTCAACACTATAGGCAAATGCATCTTGAAACTCTTTGAGTAGATTTATCAAAATTTCCAGCAACTCAGGAGCAAGAGAAGATCCAATCTTCAGGGTCCCTTCTGGACGAGCATCATCTAAACATATATCCTCTGGGGTCTCAACATGCTTTGGACGCTCAAGTACCAGACCTATGATGGCCATTACTTCTTTAGACGAGTGGGGCTCTTCCTTGACGGGCACATACTTATGTTTCTTACTAGGGAGGGTCTCGAACGTTCTCCTTGATGGAGCTAACTGCGTCTGAGAATTTTCAATGATCTTTCTCAAGGAGGCTGTTTGTTTCATTATAATCTCGGTCGTTTTCCCTTCACAAGTAGGCTTCGTCTGAACCTGCTCCTCAACCTTCCAGGACGATGTCTTCAAAGTAGACAGATAACACCATCTGGCCACCTGCTGATATCCATAGCCCTCCATCACATTCAAAATTCATGAGCATAAGATGAGTAAATATTACTACTTTAACATGTTAGAGTTGGTCGTCCAAGAATGACATTGTGAGTTGTTAAGTTTCCGACGACCAAAAACTTGATGAACAAAGTCCGTGAGACATCCTTCTCTCCTACTCATACTGGCGAAGTAACCGTCCCCATAGGATGGATAACTCCTCCCCCAAACCCAATGATTGGGTGGTGAATAGAGACCAAGTTCTTCTCATCAAACTTTAAACTGGACAAACAATCTACAGTGATGATGTCTGTCGAGCTTCTGGTGTCAATAAAAAGTCTCCTCACTCTTAGATTTGCTATCTTCATTTCCACAAATAGGGGATCACCATGACTCCATGAGGGGTCTTTAGCTTCTCTCAGTCTTGCTCACTCGCCACTATCTTTGGGAAGGGCTCGACCTTTGTCTGATCAGTTAACAAAATTATGCCGAGCTCTCGGAGATAGTTTTTGTGCCCCCAATTTGTTGGTCCTCTAGCTGGAAACCCACTGGAAATCACTAAAAAAACATCCTCATTAGTGCTTTCACTCACTTTCTTCTTGCTTTGACGATCATGTTTCTTTTGAAACTTTCTTCCTCCCTGGGGTAAATACGAGTTCATCTTTCCTCACCGAGCTAATCTTCCAAGGCCCTCTTAAGATGCTTACACTCAAAAGTCTCATGCCTAAAGTCATTGTCTTAGGCTTCTTGGACTCGAGGTGCTTAGCCTCATCACAAACTTCAGTAACATGTATAAATACTTCAGCCTCCTTCAGTGCTTCTGTAAGAGTGGTGATTTTCTTCTTGACAAGATCAAACTTAAAACTTTCTGGTCGTAGCCCTCTAATAAAGGCGTCAAAGGTAACACCAGCATTAAGATCTTGACTCTACAAAGCTTCTAGATTGAACCTCTTAACAAAACTCCAAAGAGCTTCCTTTGTACCTTAAATGACCTTGCCTAAATGCATGCTTGTCTTCAGTTCTTGCCGATTAGCTACTAAGTGACTGGTAAATAAATAACTGAGCTCGGTGAAATTGGTAATTGAATTAGGGGGAAGGTTGTCAAACCACTTCTGAGCTACTCCCTTCAGAGCAGTCGGGAAATTCCTGCACTAAGTAGCATCATCCACTGCTTGGATATAAATCTGATGCTTATAAGCGTAAAGGTGATCGTCCGGCTCGGTCGTCCCATCAAATGGCTCAATTGTAGAGAGTTTCACCTTTATGAAGGGGGCGCCTCCATGATACTGCCCGAAAAAAGGGTAGGTGAATTGATCCGGAGGGCTCCCAATTTTCCCTGTATGGGTATGAACTCCTTATGGTACTCCTTCAAAACGGGATAAGATGAGGTATTTGTCGGAGATGCACGTCGATATACCATGGGCTGCACCAGTGTTTTCTCTTGCCTTAGAGGAGGAAGTGAAGGTCCCAGACTTCTTCCTTCTGTCCGAGACTGTAGCTTCAAAGGGGGATCTCTCAAATACGATGTAGACCTTGTGGCCGACTGTTGTAATACAACAGCTTTCTTTGCCTCCAGATATTCCCGAGTATCTGTTTCCATCCGATGTCGGTTTGGACGCGGATCATCTTGGGTCCCAACCACCAAATTCCAGTCCATCTTCTTACGCTGCTCATTAGATGCTGGTTGTTTTCCTCTGGCTGTCCTTCTAGAAACTTCTTGACGAGTAGGTTGATTAGGACCTGCGCGATTCTCCTGAGAGCGTCCTTGAAAAAGAGCTGGATTGTTAGCAACCTGTTCTGGATTCACTTGGAAAAAACAGCATATTGTTCTTGATGTGTTCCTGAACAACCACTGCCATCTTGGTCTGGAAGTCATTTAACACATTTTCTAGATGAGCAGCAGCTACCGGACGTTCAAGATTTTCCTGGATAATAGGTACTTGACTTTGATTAGGAGCATTGGACGGAGGCTTATCCCTTCCCCGAGGTGCACGATCATCATCTACCATTCTTCTACTCGAATCTGATAACTGCGATTTCTAGTTATGTTGGACGAGTGACATTCAGTCATTGTTATGTCTCCCCACAGACGACGCCAAATGTTTAGTCTACTTGTAGGACAATCAACTTCGATCCTTCTATATGTTCTTGGAGAGACTCGTGCAACGATGCCTTATCTCCGTACTCCAAATCTGCACAAAAAGGAACCAACAGACGAGTGACATTCAGTCATTGTTGTGTCTCCCCACAGACGACGCCAAATGTTTAGTCTACTTGTAGGACGATCAACTTCGATCCTTCTATATGTTCTTGGAGAGACTCGTGCAACGATGCCTTATCTCCGTACTCCAAACCTGCACAAAAAGAACCAACCCTGGAGGTTTGGGTGGTGGTTCCCCCTCTAAAGCTTAAGTCAGTATTACGTTTAATTTAAAGATAGAAAGAGTAAGAGAGAGAATGTTTTATCAGAATAATGGCATAATATTCAATGATCTACCTTTTACCTGATTTTGAGGAGACTATTTATAGTGCTGAATTTGAGAGTTGTTGTTTGATGTCACCCTCAAATGGAGGCTTGTGATTGGCTAGGCAATCAGAATGTGACACGTGACAAGCAACGATTAGGGGCTAAATTTCAGTCAATCATATGCAGCCGTTTTTTAGAATTGGACTTTAATTATTCTTTCTGGCCAAAAGTGAGCATTAAACATCAGGTGAATAAAAAACCCTTGAAAGAGCCAAGGCCTCCATTTTTTGGGGACATGTGGACGCCTTTGATTGGTCGATGTATCGGCTCATCAAGCCTTACAATAGAGATTATACCCCAAATATTCATATTAATAAAGTTTATATTTATTTCCTATATTTTGACTTTGCATCTTGCAGATTTAAAATTAGTGTTTACAATTATGAATCAAACAAGATCCCATATCATTACATATAGAGAATTTTAGAAGATTCTCTCCAACTATAACTAGTGTCAAAATTCTAAGCGAACAAACTAAAAGAAATACAAATAGTACACCTCATGATTTCAAACGCGTTGTTAAACATATTTACTGTTCGATATTTCAAAAAAATATTCTTTTTACCACCAATATGTAAACATCTTTTCAAAATGTATTCTATATCAATTCTTGTATAGGTAAAATTTTGGTAGTGGCTGTCATATGGCTTGATTTTGATGAAATATTCTCTCCTATCAGTAGGAAAAAAAAAAAAAATAAGTTAAGGTGGGAGTACAACTTAATTTGAAAAATTCATCTTGAAACTTCGAACAAAACTTATACTTCAGTATAATCTTCTCATGAGATTTTTGGCTGTCAGAATGATAACTAATGAACTAAGAAAATAGATGTGATTTTCTCTTGACTTTTGAGTGTGAGTACACCCTACTCTTCGTTTTTGGTTTTTCCTTAAGCTAGGAAAGTGTATGAGCTGCTCCTTTAAAAAGGTTGGTTTGATTACTTTGATCTTTATATTATTATGTTCAAGCTGCAATTCGTGGCCGAAAGCAATTTCTAAACAGTCACTCATTATGAAGCAGAGCAATATAAAGAACCAAAACATATTGTTCTAACCACTCCATATATTGCATGCCACCTTAAATTAGTTTAGAACAAAACTATACTACAGCAGATAATGCCAGTTCCTTTCCGCATCCTAAAAGTTAACGGGTAATCTTCTTATCAGGAATTCAGAACATCATGCGACGGAGTTTGACCTCTACAGCCTTGGATAAAATGCACCTCGTACTGGATATGTCCTGCATCACCAAAATATCGAATATAGTATGAAAGCAAGTAAGACTTTTCCTTGAGGGAAAAATAGCTAGACCTATATGTAGAAATAAAAACTTATATGGATCTGGTCCAGTTGACCTAATGCTAGTATATATGTGATCTATAAAAAATAGGACACCACATTAAAAAAAAAAAAAACAATAGCTATAAAAGAGGAATAATTAGAGCTGGGCATGGGTCGGGCCGGCACGGCACGATTTGAGCCCGGCCCAGCACGAGCCCGCTATGAGCACGGCACGGCACGCCGACACAAGTGGTGGGCCGTGGGCCATGCATGAACAACATTCTAAAAGTTTGGCACGAACCCGGCACGAGCACAACGGGCCGACCCACAAGTTGGCACGCTTATTTTGGTTAAAATTACATAATATAAATTAAAATTTGTATAAGGCACGATGGCACGGCACGTGGGCCGGGTCGTGCATGGGCCTTAGATTTTACAACTTGGCACGAGCCCGGCACGACACGAGCATTTCTTGGCCCGTTTTGGCACGGCACGTTGTGGCACGAGGCACGTGGTTCGTCCCGGCACGGCCCGTGCCCACCTCTAGGAATAATTATAGATTGTAAGGATGACTATTTTTTCCAAAAAAAAAGTTACTATGTTGAAAATTGTAACTTTCACTAAAATAGACTAAAATAACAAAGGGTCACTGTATGGGACACTATGCTAGATCAGTGTAATTTTAGATTGTAAATGTTAGCTATAAGAAGAAAAAAAAAAGGGTCACTATGTCAAATAATTTGCCTTGGTCCAAACTAATTATTAGTGCGAACAAGGTCCACAAGACTAGCTCTATCGATAATTTTTTTTGCCAAATTCTCAATGGTACCATAATGGTAGGCGATATTTTTTTAACCTTCGTGACCACTGTTTATGCCTCTTCAATCAAAGTGATTAGTTAAACGTTAGGCTAGGCTTTCAAGATTAGTAATAAATAAAAAAAAAGAAAAAAACATATACCATAATCTAAAATTGCCATCCCCAACTACTAAAAAATTTAAAACCTCATTACACACTTTGCTCTTCCTTCCTCCGTAACAAACTTGTCTTCCCTTCATGTGCATTGCAAACTAATCAAAACACCAGCATCATCCTGCTGTTGGTAAGGTTAATTGTTGCAAATTGCAAAACTATTTTACAAGAAAAAATCTGCAAATTTCTGGGATCTTTTTTAGTGAGCATATATTGATTATGCTGAATTGCGGTGATTGAACAAATTTGGTACTGTTTTTTTGCATAAGAACAACGTTGTATAAGAAGGAAGATTAAGATGGGGGTATGATCGTAAAACTAGTCCATTACTAATCTTACAAGCTTAACCCAGCATTTTGTTAACTAAACAATCACTTTGATTAAAAAGTCAAACACGGTGGTACCCATGTGAAGGTAAAAAAATATTGCCTACCAATCTACCATCAGCAAAAGTCGATAGTTGGATGGTACCACTAAGAATTTCTCTATTTTTTTCTAGGCAAACCAGTACAATATTCATCAGAACACATCATAGCAATATACTGATGCAGAGGGCAGAAGTGTACCATTTCAATAGAACTAACGATTGCTGTTAGGGGCTTGAGCATAATTAAAGCCATCAGCACCTGAAGATGGAGGGTAAGAAGCATTTCCACCAGATGGGAAGCTTGGCCCTGTAGGCGTACTTGCACCACCAAAGCTCCCACCAGCAGGGGCATTTTGGAACCCAGGCTGTGATGCAGTAGGAGGAGCACCATTGGTAACAGGAGGTGGAGCTCCTGGTACTGATGTAGCGGCAGTCATAGGAGGTGGCCCAGGCAGACCATTTGGTTGCACGGGTGCACCAGGAGCACCTGGTTGTCCTAGATATGGTGTTGCACCTGGAGCTGTCCCATAAACTGCAAAAATATCAGAACTGTTATTAGCTAAAAGGTTCAACAATGAAAATGCTATGCTAGCTCTATTGTGATGAGACATTAAAAACAACAAACCAAATCAAAGACCTTCAACTGCAGCTAACCTATGATATCGACTTGTATCATGTTTCATGCACTGATTCAGAAGAAAAAATATGCATATAAAAACCAAAAGTCTAGTTGACCAGAGAGTCCAATGCAACTATAGAACCTTAAATTAATCAAAATATCTGGTCAGAATATATGTTTTCCACTATCATAAGAACAATAGCTACTACATGTTAACATTCTCATCTTGCTCCCCTAAGGCATAATAGCATTGCCAACAGAGCAAAACAAAAATACAGAGATTCATTACTTCAGGTAAGATCTAAGCAGCATATACGATGAGCACAAAACCAATTCTATAGTATTTGTCAAACAAGTAATCCCACCATTCATATTCATTCTTCCTACTTTTCCCATTAGGATGTTCTTCAAAGTTCTTCCCATAGAGAATATTACCTTATTTGGACAACAAAAGGTAACCAAGATATACTAGAAAGTAAGAGATACTATAAAGTAAGAAAAATACTAGAAAGTAAGAGAGAAGTACTAGAAAGTAAGAGAGAAGTTCCAAAAGTAAGAGAAGTTTCAAAAAGAGAGTGCAAAAGGCACATAGGGTGATATCAAATTTACTTCTCCACTCCAGCTTTGATTTGTCAATAGATGCATAGCCTAGTATATCCAACTTAGCTGAAACTTGTACATATCCTGAGTTATATCAAGTCAAACAGTAACACCCAAGGAGTACTTTCCAAGTATAAAAAGTTACCTCTATTGAAAAAAAAAAGAATTCTGAAACAACGTTATCAGAGTCTAAAGCCTGGAGTTCTCCAACCTCCAGTTTTATAGTAATCCTAGTAGGATATGAGCACTATATGGGCAAGTGCAAGAGCAGGTGACAGATGGTGATGAAGAAAAAAGGAGATAGGTGGACATTCACCATGCAAACCACAGCCAACAACAGCAAAAAAGCTTCTAATTGTGCGTCGCCTCAGGGAGAGACTAGTTCAGGCACCACGACAAACGCATTTAAGAAGTTAGGTCCAGTGACCTATGAGAGATGACAAGATACGTGCACCTCCAGCAACCTCAGTGTGGGACAGGGCGCTGCCTGCTTTATGTAGAGAAGCAAGTGAGAGAGTTTTAAGTTTAATTCAACGAAAAAGACCAAAAAGATAAAATATTAGCTAAACTTTAATATTCAAATTGAAGCAAAAGCCCTCAACTAATTGCATGAAATATCTTCATTTTCAACCAGAAATAAAAATCTCCATTTTCTTTTTTAGAAAAAAAAACACGGATCGGAGTCATCTCTCATGGTAACTGACCAAAGTGTGGAAGATGTACTAGGCTAGGAGAAACCAACCCTTTCAGTTTAAGTTCCTCCAACAGAAACTCCTTGGCACCTACATGATTAACATCACCTCACAAGAATACATGGTCCAATTGCCCAACAAGGATTAAAATGAGACTTTCTTCACCCTCAGCCCTCTACCACTCAAGGCTCTCTGTCACAAGAATACGAGATAGGCAAGGCCCAATTTCTTCATTCCTTAAGTACAAATCTTAATTCCCTGCCTCAAACTCCTAGTTGGTGAGCTCCCGATTCAGATTATTATTCATTGAGATAGGCAAGGCCCAATTTATCTGGCAAGCTTTCGATCAAGATTAGAGTTACATTGCATTTAGAGGAGTCTCGGAACCAAGTGATAGCAATTACACATAAACATAACCATCAAAACAATATACTTCCTCCGTATCATAATATTTGCAACACTTTCTATTTCGGGATGTTTCAAAATATTTGCAACACTTTTTTTTCTTTCCTTTTTTTAGTAGGTTTAGAAGGATGAAATTACTTAAATACCCTTACTTTATAAAACAAGTATTGACTACAAACTCTAACCCTAAACAATTAACTTACCTAATCATTCCCCTAACTAATCTATGATCTTCACTCTCTTACCCCACCACAAAAACCCAACCCATTCTCCCACCACCTCCCCTCTCTCTCCTCCCTCACGCCCTTTCTCTCCTTCCTCATGCCCTCGAAATTTTGAGCGGCCCTTATCGGAATTTTGAGCCACCATTGTCGGAATTTTGAGCACCCTCTCTCTCCTCCCTCACGCCCTCTCTCCCCTCCCTCACGCCCTCTCTCTCCGCTGAATCCACCACCGCTACGAAATTCGATAATGAACAAACGACGAACGACGATGAATGAAGACGACGAACAAAATTCCGACAATAAACGAACAAAATTCCGACAATGAACGAACGACGGATGAAGACGAAGCATTTGACCGCGAAGTCTTCATCAATCTCCTTCGTTAGATCTAGGAAAATCTTTCTATCTTCATCATCTTTCCTAGATTTTCCCAAGTAATTAAGATCTATAATTTTAAGTTTTTTATAAGTTAGATCTTCAATTTGGTTTTCTGTATATAATTTGGTTAGATCAATTTTTTTTTTTTTGAATTTGCTCACATAGAAGATGAAGATGGAGAAGATGAAGATCCTAGTGATTTTTTGTGAATTTTCGTGAAATGGAAGATGGTGGTGGCGGGGTGGTTGTGGTTCTGATGGTGGTGGCGGGATGGTTTTGGTGGTGGTGTTGGCAGTGGTGTTGGCGGGGTGGTGGTTGTGGTGGGGTGGTGGCGGCTGGTGGTGGTAGGATGGTGATGGTGGATGCTAGGTGTTTGTATAATGAATTTATTGTAAACTTAGTTAGTCTAATTACATAACCCTTCCCATCTAATTATACACTATTGAAAAATTGCCTCAAAATCTGCAATTTCAAAAGTGTTGCAAATATTGTGATACGGAGGAAGTATATAACTCTACATTTATCTACGAAACAAGCTTAAAGGCTTTTACAAATAAATCATGACACTTAGCAAATGCCGCTAGTTTCTTTTTTATCAAATCTCACCTCCTTGCATATGAGAAGATTTGCCACTGGATTATCAAACTCCAATGCCGCCGAAGTCCAAATATGATAATAAGGATTGGACACTCCGAATTTGAGCAATAATATATTATCAAACTCTTATCCAACGAGTAAATACCTCATTATCCTACACCACATAGCCTAAATGGGGGGTGTTTAGCTCTTCTAGTTCTAACTTAGAATACAGAAATAAAAAACCCGCTAATAATAGACTATAGCGAACCTTAGTTTTAAAAGGTGCAAGGCGTACCTAGGTGCAAAGCGCACCGAGGCGCAAAGCGAAGGCGCACGCATCTCGTAGGCCAAGGGTACCATTGGTGCCAAAATACTTAGAAATCAAATTTAGACGCACTTTAATACTTGGAACCAGTGTCACATAGTTTGCGGATTGCTTCGAATCGCGAAACGAGTACTGGGGCACAATTCGCCGGTGTGCCGAATTTCGGGTGGCAAGGTATTTTTTTAATACGATTTTTAAGGTCATGATATGCCAAAGGAAAGTACTCAGTTCGCTGAAGACAATAGTAAAAGAGGGGAGAAATATAAAATTGTACCACTGAAGCATGTTTTATACCATTGGATGACAATTGTCGTGAAGTATAGGATGTTTGCTGCTCAAGGCTCAAGCAACTTCATACGTCTATTTTTGAAAAAGTGGATGACAACTGTTGTGAAGTAAATATGCGTCTAAAAAAAATTACATGAGGACTAAGGCTTGTTCTTCCACTTTTTTCTTTTCCTCTATCCACGACATCTTCCCCCTATCTATCTCCTCTCTGTAGCTCCATGCCTCCATCAGTCCATCTCACTTTTTTTTTTAAGACAAGAGCTCCATCTCACCTTAATCTTGCCGAAGAAGCCAACATTCACTTCGCCTTCTCTTCTCGAACAAAAGCCCCAATATCTTTTATCTTCTCTTTCCTTCCTTGACCTTCAATTGATAGAACTAGAGTTTGGAACATTGATGTCAACGATTCAGATCGGATACCAGGGCGATTAGGAACGCTAACGACCCGCGTTTGGGAACGAGCGAACTAAAACGTAGTTCGCGGGGGGGTAGGAGTGAATTATGTGACACTGCTTAGAACAACATAAATATTATTAAAAAAAACAATCTTGCAGGCGAGGCGAGGCGAGGCGAGGCGAGGCGAGGCGCACCTCATAAACCTTAAAAATCAATTATAAAACAAATTTTACACTCAAAACAAATATGGTTAACAATATATTAATTGCTGGTATTGAAAAATTATACGATTACTTCTAAGTGTACTATGTCTTATAATTGTCGTGTTCTTTTTTTTTTTTTGACAAGGTCGTGTTTTTAGTCTACTCATGCCCATGAAATTAAGCTACGTGTTGCTAGCTACACCCTCTGTCCCAATTTAATTGCTACATTTGCTTTATCATAGTTTACGAGATGCAACTTCAAACACCAATATCTTGAGTTACATATATGAAAAAATTATTGGAAAATACAAATTGGGATGAATCAAACAAGATCCAACATGACTATGTTTTCTCTTATGTATATGGAATAAAAGTTAGTCAAAGTTATGACGTGAATAGTGCCTACGGTCAAAATGTAGCAAGTAAATTGGGACGGAGGGAATATTACTAAAACAATTAACTATAAATTTTTTATTAAGAAAAATATTGTGAGAAGTGAGCTGCATATAAGGAGAAAATAAGAATAGGTGAGCATAATAGAAGAAGAAAAGAAAAAGCGAAAAAGAAGAAAATGACAAAAGAGAAATGAAAGGAGAATACAGAAAAAATAGAAAAGAAACAAAGCACGTGACTATCGACTTCAGCACTTCACTATTTTTCCCTCTTGGTAGTGGGGTACAGCTCAGAGACAATAAAAGTTGAGAAAATGGTACAGGCCTCAAATAAAGTTCAGAGGACGAATATGTAGTCTGCCGGAGATTAATGGCACCGGTAACCATGGTGGCACTCTAGTCGACACCCTCCATCATGAAGATTGACCTCTAATTAAATAGGGTTTCCCTAAATTGGGACTTTTACAATTACGATTTAAATCAAATCAATTTTATGCAATTATATGAGGAAATTTGGTCGATGTTACAAGTTAAAGCCCGGGTTACTTTTAATTTGTAGAAAAGTTAGAATCTTTTTGGTTGTAAACTTAGATCTCATCTTTATCTCTCGCATTTCTACAAGAGGCGGCAAAGGTGTGCGCCTCCTTGCGCCTGCCTTAAGTCACTTCGCCTGAGTGTTAGATGCAATTTTCCTTGCGTCTGGACTCTCCCCTCGCCTAGGTGCACTTTTCAAAACTAAGTAGCTAAGAAAAAAGAGCCGACAGAGACTACTTCAATAGAGGATCCATAACTATAGGTTTACTACCCTGATAATGATTTTTGACTCCCACTAGAGAAAGGCCCTTCTACTTAAGGTTGATAGTGAGTGAGGAGAAATTCAAACCCTTATACTACATATCATAGTTATCCACTCTGCATTCGGAGTTACAAGAACCACCCCGCCCCACCCAAATCGAAGTATCCTAAAGAAGGACCTACCTGTCCTCTTCCGAACCATTCAATTAGGATGTGAAAGCGAGAATCAATTATAAGAATGAAGTTGGATTGCTTTGAAAAATGAACTTTAAGAAGTAACTACTAATGAGCAACTACCTATGTAGTCACTAGTCGCTAGAATCAATAGTATGGGTTTGTTTTATTTTCCGTCACACACGCGAAATCAAATTAGAGAGCAAATTGAGCATCAGCATAATGCAATATTGAGAAAAGGGGGAAATTTATGAGAACCAAAGTCATTAAGAGCAATGTCGGGATATATTAGGAAGTTGTTAAAAGATCAAGTAGAAGAGTGAAATGAGGCGTCAAAGGAAACTTATTATATACATCCCATAGAAGGAAAAAGAATTGAGTTTATATATATACTTTTCCTTAGGAGTGTCAAAGTCACTCGAAGAGTTAACTTGATCTCTAGTTTCTCCTTCTCCTTTGATCAACATTATGTCCTCGTTCATTAAATTCTTCTTCAAACTTTGAACTATATTAAAGCAATATCATTTTGGATTCAAGCTACAAGCTAAAACCACTCTACTATACTACGTAAAATTCTTCTTTAGCTTGAACAATTAAATAAAGGTGCACATAACAACAACAAACAAGAAAGCTCATCTTTATATATCCATTCATATCAAAAGCCAAGACCTCTATGTTAGGAATATCATATTGTAAACCCTAGAGCTAATTTTTTCTATATAAACCATCTTCTGTCAAATCTATTGGCTCACTTATGGTATATCCTTTTTCTCTTTTTATATATCAACATTTGGTTCTTTATTCAATTTGAAAAGGACTCTCTAGGAATATCATCATCATCGTATTGGATGTTGTCTCGTGAGAGAGGGTATAACTTTGTTAGAGGGAAAAGGGATCGGAACATTAGTTGAATGAGATAGAACAGAGAAAGAAAAGAACTGAAAATATTGTGTGATGGATCAAAATGCTCTGGAAAGAGCATTAATACTAATAGTTTAAATTAGAGTTTTTTGCGGGGATATACCAGGGTAATAGGGCATTTTGTGGGGATATACCTTGCTAAATTTTTTTTGTGGGGATATAGCAACCTAAATCTAAGTTTTGTTAAAAGGTACCCAAAACACTATTTTCGGCGAGAAAGTCAAATTTCCAAAGGGGAAAGGGAAAAACCATTAATATAAAGAAGAGTAGAGAATCAAAAAGAACATCAAACATCGTGCAACGTAATGCTTTTTTTAGCTCTCTTTGGGAGAGATTCAAGCCTCACAAATGCTCAAAAGTTATCTTTGATTTTTGTATCTACAGCTTCATCAATACCATTTTCATTTCTTAATATGTCTAATATGTTTCATAGCAGATTCATTCAAATTCCTTTTTGTTTATTTTACTCGACTGTTCAATGTTCACACATGTATGGTTCCTTAAATTTTGCACAGTAAAAGACTATTCGATTCTCATGGGACTATTCAATTCTCAAATTTTATTAAAAAAAAAATCCGATCTATTGATCATTTAAGTAAATATAAGTAATTGAAAGCACAAACTACCTGGCATGCCAGCAGGTCTAGGCAACATGGGTAGCCTAATCCCTGGAGCCATTGGACCATTAGGAGGAACAGAACCTGGAATCGGCAATGGTGCAGGGAGAATAGGTGGCCTAACACCAGGTCTCCAGGCCGCATAAGTAGCACCAATTTGAAATGCACCTTGGCCACTAAGATGCTCCTTGATTCTCTGATCAATCAAACTTTGTGTTTGTTGCTCCTCAAATTGCTGATAATAACTTCGCACATTTGCCTGGAATCAAAATATATATCAACAAAGTTAATTTCAGAGATGAAAACTGGTATAGGTTCTTTTAATTTTTGTGCAAAATTACATCAGTCTTTTGGAATATAAATCTTCCTACGCACAACAAGGCAAAGCTGGCTTACCTTATGTTTGTAACCAGCATTATGTTGCTTCCTCACAGATGGCTGACAGCACAGCAGGAAATTGTCAGCAAAATAAACAAGTAGAGGGAATCAAATCCAGAATCATAGGGGAAGGCATCATAGCAGGACATGAGGTTAACTCTCCATATTCTACGCCAAAAGAATGAAAATAACTTCTAATAGTTGCTCTTCTAAAAGCTATAATAAAATGATACTCAATACACATCTAAACAAATCTTAAAAGAATCTAACATTATGATATTTCAATATTTCTGCAACTACAAGGGTGCATTCTCTTCACCTTAATTTTGTTGAACTGAATGATTGGACTTCAGTAGCATTCCTTATGTTTACACCTAACTGAACCTTATTGGACCTTGTTTTTCATGAAATTATTCTTTAAGGTGAAAGAACGCACCCTAGGTGACATTTTTTGGTCAGATATTTCTAGCTTCGACCTCTAATTAATTTATATATGGACAGGCAGGGTATGAAATCATGAGCTTGCCTCCTCTAACCAAATTATAATTTATACGTGGAAAGGCAGGGTATAAAACTTATACACAAGAAGAAGAAAAAAAGTACTGGATAAAATCATCCTCCATTCGAGATAATTGAGAATAGAAAAAAAAAACTAGGGTCAGTAAAATTATTGCATCTTCTTTTCAAAGCAGCCAAACAGCAAACTAAGCACATACATCAAAAATAGAGAACACAAAACCAACCATAATTTGATGATAGAAATACTTACAGAATCATGCGTCAAGTAAGTGTCACAGTAGTCACAATAATACCTACTCAAAAAAATCAATCAAATATCTTAGAAAGCCAAAAACAAATAAAAAAAAACCATAAATATTTATCTTCGTAAGATTACAAACTAAAATGTGAAGAACAACAATTACAATACCTAGGCATTGTGTAGAATTACCGTAGTTGTTTTCAAATTATATGACTGAATGCTGAATCAAAGAGTTGGATCTGTTAAATAAGATTGCAGAGAAGTCGAGTAAGTAATCCAAAATCAAGAAGCTAAATTGGTAAACTGAACAATGCTAAAACTCGATGACGTTGAAGAGAAGAAGAAGAATTGAAGCAAAAATAAATTACCGAGTGAAAAAATTCGAGCTCGCGAAACCCTAAAAATTTAAATTTTTTTTTTTCGACGTAGAATATAGTGAAAACCTCGCGAAAGGAAGTAGGCGCGTTCTGGGTTTGGCTTGGAGCTGTTTGTGATTTCGATTTCTGGAAATGATTTGGTAGAGTTAGAGGTGTGAGTTGGGTTGAAACTTGAAAATCGATAGTTAAACTGTAAATTGATTAGGTCTGTTCTCCCAATTTATTTTCAGTTTAGTTCAATTCAGTTCAATTCAGTTCAGTTCACTTCAATTCATTTCAACTCTGGACAATACTTTTGCTCTCACATAACACTATTCATTTCAGTTTAGTTCAATTCAGTTCAATTCAGTTCAGCTGTTTTATCCCGAAGAGAACAGACCCTAACAGGACAAAATAAATTTTATTGAATTGACCCACGATTAGAAAATGAAATAAAATAAATCAACTAGATTAAAGTAAATTGTACTTAACTCACAGAAGTTGAATAGAAAACAAACTGAACTGAAATTGAATATACTGAAAGTGAACTAAATTTAACTGAAACCGTTTCGAACTATTTAAATTGAACTCCATCAAACGGTTTCAAATTGTTTTAAACTGAATTGAATCAAACTGTTTCAAAATCTAATAACTAATTACCTAATTTTATTTACTTCCTCCGTTTCGAATTAAATCCAACACATCCTCTTTTACGCATGCCGAGACATTATTTTGACCACAAATATCTATAATTACATATAAGTAAAAATTACGTTTTATGAAAGTACGTCACAAGACGATCTAACAAGACCCCACTTGACTATGTTTTTTATGTATAAATCACAAATCTTAGTCAAAGTGAAAAGTGTGAATAGTAAAAAAGTAGAATTGTTGCATTTAATTCGGAATGGTGGAAGTATTTTCCTAAATCATTTACGAATAAACATGACACCTTAATTTATACAAACTGATAAAAGATTATAAAAATTCATCTACTATTCATAACATCAAATTTTATTTTATTTTTATTCGGTAATTTACTGGCCCAGATAGGCTCAGCCCTCATGAGTTAGGGGGCAAAAAGGGGATCTCAACCCATAAGGAAACTTCCAGAGACTTGAAATTGTGGGTTTATACCCATAAGCATAAATCCACACAAACACTCCAAATATGGGGTTGATGAGATTCGAACTCTCGACCATCCACATGATTCTCAACTTCACATTTTATTAAAACAACACTAAATATGACAATATGTTGATATGTTGCAAACAATCTGAATTTGACAAACTGCTTGTAAATTAATAACTAGTTATCTAAAAAAGTTATATTACATTCTTAGTTTAACTAAACTTTGAATAGTCAACAAATTGATAAGTGCGTTTTTAACGCACTTCATGACCTCTTTTTGGCTTGTTTTGGTCCCCTTTATTCCCCTTTCTTCCCTCTTTTCCCTCACTTTTCCCTTCTACTTCATTTACTTGATCATAGTGACATTTTGCTAGATTTTCGATCTATTTTGATCGAATTTCTAGCACATATGCTTTCACCATATTTTTTCGTGTTTTTATTGCAGGAATGACCCTTTTCGGGGCCAAGTAATGCGAGACATGGCTTAAGGAGACAAGCTAGAGGATGCGAGAGAGCATTAGGTGCGCCTAGAGTTCCCCGCACATGATGGTGCGCCCGCACCTTCAGCCGAATTGGGAGAAAAATACATAACGCAAAGGTGCTCCCGCACCTGTGTCTCGTGCGCCCGCACCAACTACCGGTGCGCCCGCACCTTATGACGGAGGATTTCAGTTGAGACAGAAGACTCGGGTGCGCCCGCACCATGCGTTTCCGAAAAATATTCTTGGCTCATTAAACTATAGTTTTGTTTAGTTTAAAGACTTACGTTTTATTTTAGTTTTCAACATAATATTTTAGGGTTTTGTATTAGAGAGAAAACACTTTAGTTTCGATTGAGAATTGAGATTAGTGATCATAGTTTGTGATTCCATATACATTCAAGGTACTTTTCATTCAATTTAATTGAAAGTTTCAGTTTTTATTTCATTCTTTTCGTGTTTGTTCTTGCTTTAGGTTATTCTTAGATCTTCATTCTCTTAGTTTCATAATTGTGATTTCCATTAATTTAATCATTTCTTAATCATGTTTAGCCTTAGATTAGTCATAGATTTATTGTTTAATTGCTTTAAGTCCATGATTAGTGAGTAGTTTCATATCTAGGTTAGGGTGAAAGTATGAATTAGGGTTTTAAATGTGTTGTTGATGTGATTGTGATGTTTAAAGAAGTTTATGCATTGATCTTGGTGTTTTGATACCTTAGGATAGATATTGATCACATTTATGCTTTGGTATTTTGATTTCAAATGTTCTTAAATCGAATTTTGAACTCTTTTATCATCCTCAAGAATCAACTTAATTTCTAGGCCAAGATATTGGGGAGAAATTAAGTGGATCCTTCATTAGGGGTTTTCCGAACTTATTGTATCTCTTAATCAATTAACTAAAGACCATTCGAGAGAGGATTTAATTGATTGATTAAGTGATTACTCTTGAGGACCATTCGAGAGAGGACTCGAGTACTTAGAGGAAAACTAAACCTTGCATAATCGTCTTCGTTGCTTCACAATCGCATTAACAATCATTATCCGTTCTTATTTATACTAGTAACCTTAACTCTAGTGTCTTTTATTTGATATTTAAACTCTTGATATTTCTTGTTCTTGTTATTAGTTAGTCTTAATTGTTACCAAACCTCTTTCAAACCCCCAAATACCTTTCAATTAGGTAGTCTAGACTTGATAGACTTTAACCAATCCCTGTTTCCCTGTGGATCGACCCTCGACTTGCCCTTACTATTCTCTTAGTAATTGCTTGTTAGGACTTATAAATATTGTTTGGAAAGCGGTTTTTGGTGCCTTAACGACACACTCAAAACCTCTTATCACAAATCAATACACACAGACATTAAAGCAAATACGTCCATTCATCTCAAAATTAAGCCACAAATCTAGAACAAAAATCAAATACATAATCTCCAACTTTTATATGGAGCATAGTGAGTATATTGATAATTAATTACATAACTGCATATTGTTATTATATAAAATAAACTAACTAGAATAATTATCAGATGCATACTCTCCGTCTTTTATTACGTCATCCTCTGAATCTATGAATCCTACTCGAAAGGTCCCAAAACGATTCATGTTATAACAAGAAATTTACCCGTTGCGTCTTTACTTTTCTGACCATTCAAAAGAAATAAAACATGAAATTGCTATTTCTATTTTACAAGCCAGAGTTGTAATATAATCCTCTACAACCATAAGCAATATTGAAATTTCCAGAAATTTTCCATGAATCTATAATGACGAAACTATTAACAACAAACATTAAAGCAGATACAAAAAATTAATCTCAAAACTAAGGCACATATTTCAAAATGAGAAGTTCAATTCTAGAAACCACATACAACTCTAAGATTCAAACAACAATTTTGGTCAAAATTTATAATTGAACATCAAAGTATCAGTCACTCAACAACAAAGGCAATCAATTAAAACGCTAAAATAAAGAGTAAAGACCAAAACAAACTATAAATTAACCTTCAAAATTGTAAATCCAACATTTACAATAATTTCAGAATCCTTTTTAACAAAACTAGATTAAACAAAAGTCTTAGTGTATAGCTATTTGCTGCAAAATGTCCATCATCTAGCACTATAATTATTTAAAATGTCGTTGTCATGCATTAATCTAGTATTATGCGTCAGTCGGTCCCCTCTCAATCAAACCCATTTAAATGGGGCACTAGATCTAATAAAAAAAAAATCAAGATTCCTATGCATGAGCTTTAACAAATATGAGAAAATTATATCTATGATAATACATCTCCCAAATTCCAGCTGATGTGCATAAACCGCTATATGTCCACGGGGGAAATCAGTCACCCGACACCTTGCAAACGTCAGTATCAACACATAACCCTCCGAGAAGCGAAGGCTAATTCACCTTTTTGGAAGAACTCGTTCTCAATACGTCCCCTCCAGTTATTGTCAATCTGTACATAAGGAGTGCCCAGTTCATATGCCGACAAAAAGAGAGCATCTAGCGTTTCGTCAACGTCTTCCTCAGTAATCGCGGAAGGGTCTTCATCTTCGTCCTTTGCCTCGAAAGAGGTTGCTTCGTCATCAGACATCAAATCTCGTTCGATGCTCCTGACGACATCAGAATCGATGCCGTCCTCCTAGGCATCTTGATCGGTCATGCCGTCTTTTTCCTCCGACTCCAGGATACTATCACAAATTGAGTCCTCATCATGCTCTCCTACCCGCTTTTAAGACGAGGCTTCAATAGGGGGAATGTTAAGGTACCGGCCACAAGGGGAAAGAGATTGGGAGAATACTCAGCCAAGCCTATCATGCTACCATAATAGCCCGAAGTCACCATCATAAATATCTTATATATCGCCATTCGCCAATGAATTTGAAGGTGGTTAAAGGAGAAGACTTAGAACTAGAGATTGTCGGTTCATTATACGAAGGGTCAGCCCTACCGAAGGTGCTACAATCCATACCGAATTTAGAAGGATGCGCTATGGTTTCACCTACTACAGGTGAATTAGCCGAAACTACATGACTAGATGAAGAAGAGCGACAGAGCTAAGATCATTATCGGTCATGGTCTCACGGAAGGAGGGCTCTCAAGTTTGTTTTAGGAATCAGAAGCGGAAGACATGTTGAAACAAGAAATGTAACCTACTCTAGAATATTGACACGCGTTGTTTACAGTACACAAGTCAATAATTTATAATACCAATCTTAGTCCTTCAAAAATATTAACAACTAGTAAAAGGATAAGAAAGGGTCGATCCCACAAGAAGATTATTAAAATTCCTAACTCTCAAAGTTAACTCACAACAAAAATAAACTATTATGCACATAAAGAATATAAATATTAGTATAAACATTATTTACTCTCATGAACATAGAATGGGGGGAGGGTTTTGAAATCATACCTTAATAACTTCTATAAACGAGTTTAACGATAAAAACAAATATTAATCTACTATTCACAAGTGACAAACAAGCAACCAACAAAACTTAGGTTCGATCATGGATAGATTAGACACAACTTAGTTTCTTAATCCCAAACATTTGATCTAGTTCAATAATAAGTTTAGTAAATAGGTTGTCGAATTACTGTCGCGGTTAATTCAATATTTTGCTCACTAGAAACTTAGAATTTTGTAAAATATAAACAACCCCAATAAACTTGTTTTATTAGTTCAATTCATATATTTAATAAGACTAGAGCCGCTCACACTAGTATTATTAAGTCATTATTTCTAAATTACCATTAAACGTCGCGCCTAATAGAAATTTAGCAAAGTCTAATTACTCCATACAAGTAATCGTGCACTACTACAAGTATTGAGATTAAACTTTTGTAATTCAAACACAAATTAACACATGAATTGAATAAATACAAAACTTAATATTGAAATATGAATAAACTCAACGTTGAAACACTTAGACCAAAATCAGAAATTAGAAACCAAAACAACATCTAATTAACAATAATAACAACCAAGTTCAATCACAAGTGAGAGAAACTTATGAAATTCGGATTAACCCAAGGCAGCCATTGCACTTGATTCTCAACAAACGTCGACCACTCTCTTACAATACTCCTCAGCCTCGGATCTCCTTGTATTACTACCATGCTCTCACAACTCTAAATTTCTGTCGCTCTCTTTTTTGTGCTCTTGTGGTAAAGATTAGGGATTATCAATTATAAATTAAGAAATCCCCAATTATCAATTTTAGGGAAATTATTAGTAGAGATGGAAAGAAATAATCTCATATGCTCCATATTTCCTAAATTAGACTCTTGAATTCGCTGAAGAATCTTGAATTAAAGGAACAATTTTCCTTTTCCTTTACTATACTGATCATGGAATCAGAAAATAGGAAATTTCCTATTTTTTGTTGCTCTGCACATTGAGTGAAGGAAATGAGGAGGAAAAAATGGGTTTGCACTTTTCATCTTTTCTTTTACACAAGCTCACGTGAGCTTCTATTGCAGTTTCTTTGATCTATTTTTTTTTTCCTTTGTTTGCATCCCACCTAAAGTGGCTTCTTTGTTTTATTTTTCTTCTTTCTTTTATTCTTGTTGCCTTTCTTTCTCAAAATGAACTTGTGAAGTACCTATAATTAAAATAATACACTATTTGAGATATTTATTCAATAAAATATAATAAGAACATAAATAATCCATCACTAATATAAAAATTATAAAATAACGCATAGAAGACAACTATAAGACTAAATTTAGGGAACAAAAAATATGCAAATATATACACTTATCAAATATTTGTGGGAAGTAATGCTCTCTGGAACACAGTGTCAGGTGCGAGAAAGTATGGGCATAAAACGCTCATAAATGAAGCAGAATTCCTGAGTAAGCTAAAGTTGGTAGGAAAGCTCGTAAAATTACACAATTATGAATCAAATTTGTCTGGTGAACCTTTTGCAAATAATTTGAAGCAATTTGAGCAAGGATTGAGAGAAGTATGAGCAGATGAAATTTAGAAGTTGAGAGAAAATCGCCTGAGCAAAATCGCACTCGGGATTGTATTTGGGTAAAATGAGAAACGGGGGGGGGGGGATCCCTATTTATAAGTGACATAATGGCTGAGATTAGAAGAAGTTCCATCTTCCCTCATGCAATGTTGCACGTGTTACCCTACGAACAACCATCAATCAAGCGGTTACAGAGGGGCTTGCCACATATAGCGCGAAAATCGAGGCCATGTTTCGTCTTCAGCAGGCCATAGTTGTATCGTACCTATCCTATCGGCTCAATAAAATCCCTCGAGTGGAATGAAAGTTACAACACCCATGACAGCCTCATTATTGACTAAGCTGGATATAACTGTATTAGTCATATACCGGCTTAGGGGCTAGTTATATGGGGGATGTCAAAGTTCTCTACCGGTCCATGTATACCGCATGAGACCATCATGGTAAAACAATCATGGTATCTCTGAGGAACCTGGAAAAAATCTTCATGATACTGGTATCTTAGATATATAGGTCCTTATCAAGCACTTTACCGGTGTCTAACGTCTGGGCCATCCTTAATGAGTCTTGGCCTGATCCACTCTTCTCTTAATAATGATTCTATGCCTAAAGATAAGTATAAAAAGAGGATAGAATTGTATCCATCAAATAAGAGAAGTGTCCTACTTAGCTTGGGACACTCCTGACTCCTATAATATCCCATGATTTTTGAGTCATAAAAGTATGTTCACAATCATAATTACACGGTACGTGAGAGTTATCGAGTTTATTGTTACTAAATTAGGTATCAGATCAGAGGCGTTCCTCGGATCAACCCTCGAGGCTAGTTTATGTGTTCTGTGTTGCAGGTTATCATACCGGCTTAACTAACGATAAGATATCGGTTCACTATAATAGCATTTAATCCATACCGGAACACTAGTGAGTTTTATCTCATATTTTACACTTCAATATAATGTCACAAGAATGAGTCCACGACAAGCTTGGATCTATATAAGTATTAGATGGCAGCTAATTTTATTTGGTGGGTATCACTATGGGATGATTCTTCTGTGATCATACTAAAATTATGATCACTAAAGTCAACCAAAGTCAAGAGTCTTATAACCACATGTTTTGCCAAGTCATCCCTTATTTTTATTTTTCAAATCTTTTGTTTCAATCAATATATTTTTGGTAAATGCCTAAAATAAGTTTGTTAATTTCTAAAAACCCCAAAAATAAAATTATAAGAAAACAAAAACTTTTTTTTGATATTTTATTAATGTAAAAAAGATGTAAGTTCAATGTCACAATTCGCAAGAAACGGACGCGAAAAATCGGACTTCAACGAATTTAGCTTCTCAGCTCACGAACCCTTAGAAATGGTAAAAAAATATTTCAGGCTTTTGAATCGATCAATATTGAGGTCCGAGCTAGGAGTTAGTCCCAAATTACAATTTTGACCCAAGATGAGAAGGACACAGACGCGAAAAAAAGGGCTGCAAGGAATTGATCTTCTGAGCACACGAGCTCCTTATAATCAGTTAAAAAACATGTCAGGCTTTGGAATCGCTCAATTCTGATGTCCGAGATAGGAGTTAGGTAGATATTACGATGTTGGGCCAATATGAGCATGAAACAGACACGAAAAATCGTACTTCAATGAATTCAGCTTCTGAGCTCACGAACCACTTAGAAATGGTAAAAAACCACTTCAGGCTTTTGAATCGCTCAATTCTGATGTCCGAGCTAGGAGTTAGGCCCAAATTACAATTTTGAGCCAAGATGAGAAGGACACAGACGAGAAAAATTGGGCTGCAAGGAATTCAACTTCTGAGCTCACGAACCCCTTAGAAATGGTAAAAAAACATGTCAAGCTTTGGAATCGCTCAATTCTAATGTCCGAGGTAGGAGTTAGGCCCAAATTACGATTTTGGGCATAGAGGAGTAGTAAACAAACACACAAATCGGACTTCAAGAAATTCAGCTTCTGAGCTCACGACCCCTTAGAATGGTAAAAAAAACAAGTCAGGCTTTGGAATCGCTCAATTATGATGTTCGAGCTAAGAGTTAGGCCCAAATTATGATGTTGGGCCAAGATGAGCAGGAAACAGACAAGAAAAATCGTACTTCAACGAATTCAGCTTCTGAGCTCACGAACCCCTTAGAAATGGTAAAAAAACAATTCAGGCTTTTGAGTCGCTCAATTCTAATGTCCGAGCTTGCAGTTAGGCCCAAATTACGATTTTGGGCCAAGATGAGCAAGAAACGGACGCGAAAAATTGGACTTCAACGAATTTAGCTTCTCAGCTCACGAACCCCTTAGAAATGGTAAAAAAAACATTTCAGGCTTTTGAATCGTTCAATTTTGAGGTCCGAGCTAGGAGTTAGTCCCAAATTACAATTTTGACCCAAGATGAGAAGGACACAGACACGAAAAAATGGGCTGCAAGGAATTCAACTTCTGAGCTCACGAGCCCCTTAGAAATGGTATAAAAATATGTTAGGCTTTGGAATCGCTCAATTTTGATGTCCGAGATAGGAGTTAGGTCGAAATTACGATGTTGGGCCAATATGAGCATTAAACAGACACGAAAAATCGGACTTCAACGAATTCAGCTTCTAAGCTCACGAACCCCTTAGAAATGGTAAAAAACCAATTCAGGCTTTTCGATCTCTCAATTCTGATGCTCGAGCTAGGAGTTAGGCCCAAATTACGAGTTTGGGCACAGATGAGTAGTAAACAGACACAAAAAATCTGATTGCAAGGAATTAAGCTTCCGAGCTCACGAACCCTTTAGAAATGGTAAAAAAACATGTCAAGCTTTGGAATCGCTCAATTATGATGTTGGGCCAAGATGAGCAGGAAACAGACACGAAAAATGATACTTCAAGGAATACAACTTCTGAACTCTCGAACATCTTAGAAATGGTAAAAAAAACAAATCAGGATTTTGAATTGCTCAATTCTAATGTTCGAGCTAGGAGTTAGGCCAAAATAACAATTTTGGGCCAAGATGAGCAAGAAACGGACGTGAAAAATAGGACTTCAACGAATTTAGCTTCTCAGCTCACGAACCCCTTAGAAATGGTAAAAACACATTGCAGGCTGTTGAATCGCCCAATTTTAAGCTCCGAGCTAGGAGTTAGTCCAAAATTGCAGTTTTAAGCCAAGATGAGTAGGACACAGACGAGAAAATTTGGGCTTCAAGTAATTCAACTTCTTTGCTCACGAACCCCTTAGAAATGGTAAAAAAAAAATGTCAAGCTTTGGAATCGCTCAATTCTGATGTCCGAGATAGGAGTTAGGTCGAAATTACGATGTTGGGCCAAGATGAGCATGAAACAGACACGAAAAATTGGACTTCAATGAATTAAGCTTCCGAGCTCACGAACCCCTCAGAAATGGTAAAAAACCAATTAAGGCTTTTGTATCGCTCAATTCTGATGTCCGAGCTAGGAGTTAGGCCCAAATTACAATGTTGGGCCAATATGAGCAGGAAACAGACAAGAAAAATCGTACTTCAACGAATTCAGCTTCTGACCTCACGAACCCCTTAGAAATGGTAAAAAAAATAATTCAGGCTTTTGAATCGCGCAATTCTAATGTCCGAGCTTGGAGTTAGGCCTAGATTACGATTTTGGGCCAAGATGAGCAAGAATAGGACGCGAAAAATCGGACTTAAACGAATTTTGCTTTCGAGCTCACGAACCCCTTAGAAATGGTAAAAAAAAAATTTCAGGCTTCGGAATCGCTCAATTCTACTGTCCGAGATAGGAGTTAGGTCGAAATTACGATGTTGGGCCAAGATGAGTATGAAACAGACACGATAAATCGGACTTCAACGAATTCAACTTCTGAGCTCACGAACCCCTTAGAAATGGTAAAAAACCAATTCACTCTTTTGAATCACCCAATTATGATGTTCGAGCTAGGAGTTAGGCTCAAATTCCGATTTTGGGCTCAGAGGAGTAGTAAACAGACACAAAAAATCTG
Source organism: Beta vulgaris subsp. vulgaris (assembly GCF_026745355.1). Classification (NCBI taxonomy): domain Eukaryota; kingdom Viridiplantae; phylum Streptophyta; class Magnoliopsida; order Caryophyllales; family Amaranthaceae; genus Beta; species Beta vulgaris. Next base: position 26,344,716 of record NC_079203.1, read on the forward strand.
ACTCCAAGAAATTCAGCTTTTGAGCTCACGAACCCCTTAGAAATGTTAAAAAAAACATGTCAAGCTTTGGAATCGCTCAATTACGATGTGCGACCTAGGAGTTAGGCCCAAATTACGATGTTGGGCCAAGATGAGCAGGAAACAGACACTAAAAATCGTACTTCAACGAATTCAGCTTATGAGCTCACGAACCATTTAGAAATGGTCAAAAAACAATTCAGGCTTTTCAATTTCTCAATTCTAATGCCTCAGCTAGGAGATAGGCCCAAATTACGATTTTGGGCCAAATGAGCAAGAAATGGACGTGAAAAATCGGACTTCAACGAATTTAGCTTCTCAGCTAACGAACCCCTTAGAAATGGTAAAAAAAAAAATTCAGTCATTTGAACCGCTCAATTTTAAGGTCCGAGCTAGGAGTTAGTCAAAAATTGCAGTTTTAAGCCAAGATGAGTAGGACACAGACGAGATAAGAGTTAGGTCGAAATTACGATGTTGGGCCAAGATGAGCATGAAAGAGACACGAAAAATCGAACTTCAACGAATTAAGCTTTCGAGCTCACGAACGCCTCAGAAATGGTAAAAAACCAATTAAGGCTTTTGTATCGCTCAATTCTGATGTCCAAGCTAGGAGTTAGGCCCAAATTACAATGTTGGGCCAATATGAGCAGGAAACAGACAAGAAAAATCGTACTTCGACGAATTCAGCTTCTGAGCTTACGAACCCCTTAGAAATGGTAAAAAAACAATTCAGGCATTTGAATCGCTCAATTCTAATGTCCGAGCTTGGAGTTAGGCCCAGAATACGATTTTGGGCCAAGATGAGCAAGAATAGGACGCGAAAAATCGGACTTCAACGAATTTAGCTTCTCAGCTGACGAACCCCTTAGAAATGGTAAAAAAAATAATTCAGGCTTTTGAATCGCTCAATTTTGAGGTCCGAGCTAGGAGTTAGTCCCAAATTACAATTTTGACCAAAGATGAGAAGGACACAGACGCGAAAAAATGGGCTGCAAGGAATTCAGGTTCTGAGCTCACGAGCCTTCTTAGAAATGGTAAAAAAACATGTCAGGCTTTGGAATCACTCAACTCTGATGTCCGAGATAGGAGTTAGGTCGAAATTAAGATGTTGGGCCAATATGAGCATGAAACAGACACAAAAAATCGGACTTCAACGAATACAGGTTTTGAGCTCACGAACCCTTAGAAATGGTAAAAAACCAATTCACGCTTTTGAATCGCTCAATTCTGATGCTCGAGCTAGGATTTAGGCCCAAATTAAGATTTTGGGCACAGATGAGTAGTAAACAGACACAAAAATCTGACTGCAAGGAATTAAGCTTCTGAGCTCACGAACCCCTTAGAAATGGTAAAAAAAACATGTCAGGCTTTGGAATCGCTCAATTATGATGTCCGAGCTAGGAGTTAGGCCAAAATATGATGTTGGGCCAAGATGAGCAGGAAATAGACACGAAAAATCGTACTTCAACGAATGCAGCTTCTGAGCTCACGAACCACTTAGAAATGGTAAAAAAATAATTCAGGCTTTTCGCTCAATTCTAATGTCTGAGCTTGGAGTTAGGCCCAGATTACGATTTTGGGCCAGGATGAGCAAGAATAGGACGCGAAAAATCGGACTTCAACGAATTTAGCTTCTTAGCTCACGAACCCCTTAGAAATGGTAAAAAAAAATTCAGGCTTTTGAATCGCTCAATTTTGAGGTCCGAGCTAGGAGTTAGTCCCAAATTACAATTTTGACCCAAGATGAGAAGGACACAGACGCGAAAAAATGGGCTGCAGGGAATTCAGGTTCTGAGCTCACGAGCCCCTTAGAAATGGTAAAAAAAACATGTCAGGCTTTGGAATCACTCAACTATGATGTCCGAGATAGGAGTTAGGTCGAAATTAAGATGTTGGGCCAATATGAGCATGAAATAGAGACGAAAAATCGGACTTCAACAAATACAACTTCTGAGCTCACGAACCCCTTAGAAATGGTAAAAAACCAATTCAGGCTTTTCAATCTCTCAATTCTGATGCTCGAGCTAGGAGTTAGGCCCAAATTACGATTTTGGGCACAGATGAGTAGTAAACAGACACAAAAAATCTGACTGCAAGGAATTAAGCTTCTGAGCTCACGAACCCCTTAGAAATGGTAAAAAAAACATGTCAGGCTTTGGAATCGCTCAATTATGATGTCCGAGCTAGGAGTTAGGCCAAAATATGATGTTGGGCCAAGATGAGCACGAAATAGACACGAAAAATCGTACTTCAACGAATGCAGCTTCTGAGCTCACGAACCACTTAGAAATGGTGAAAAAAGAAATCAGGCTTTTGAATTGCTCAATTCTAATATCCGAGCTAGGAGTTAGGCCGAAATTACAATTTTGGGCCAAGATGATCAAGAAACGGACGCGAAAAATCGGACTTCAACGAATTTAGCTTCTCAGCTCACGAACCCCTTAGAAATGGTTAAATAACATGTCAAGCTTTGGAATCGCTCAATTCTGATGTCCGAGATAGGAGTTAGGTCAAAATTACGATGTTAGGCCAAGATGAGCATCAAACAGACACGAAAAATCGGACTTCAACGAATTCAGTTTCTGAGCTCACGAACCCCTTAGAAATGGTAAAAAACCACTTCAGGCTTTTGGATCGCTCAATTCTGATGTCCGAGCTAGGAGTTATGCCCAAATTACGATTTTGGGCCAAGATGAGCAAGAAACGGACGCGAAAAATCGGACTTCAACTAATTTAGCTTCTGAGCTCACGAACCCTTAGAAATGGTAAAAAAAAAATCATTTCAGGTTGTTGAATCGCTCAATTTTGAGGTCCGGGCTAACAGTTAGTCCCAGATTACAATTTTGAGGCAAGATGATAAGGAAACAGACGCGAAAATTTGGGCTGCAAGGAATTTAGCTTCTGAGCTCACGAACCCCTAAGTAATGGTAAAAAAAAATGTCAGGCTTTAGAATCGCTCTATTCTGATGTCCGAGATAGAAGTTAGGTTGAAATTACAATGTTGGGGGAAGATGAGCATGAAACAGACACGAAAAATCGGGCTTCAACGAATTCAGCTTCTGGGATAACGAATTTCTTAGAAATGGTAAAAAACCAATTCAGGCTTTTGAATCGCTCAATTTTGATGTCCGAGCTAAGAGTTAGGCCCAAATTACGATTTTGGGCCCAAATGAGTTGTAAACAGACACAAAAAATCTGACTGCAAGGAATTCAGTTTCGGACCTCACGAACCCCTTAGAAATGGTAAAAAACATGTCAGGCTTTGGAATCGCTCAATTCTGATGTACGAGTTAGGAGTTAGGTCGAAATTACGATGTTGGGCTAATATGAGCATGAAATAGACACAAAAAATCGGACTTCAACAAATTCAGCTTCTGAGCTCACGAACCCCTTAGAAATGGTAAAAACACATATCAGGCTTTTGAATCGCTGAATTTTGAGGTCCGAGTTAGGAGTTAGTCTCAAATTACAATTTTGATTCAAGATGAGAAGGACACATACGCGAAAATTTGGGCTGCAAGGAATTCAACTTCTAAGCTCACGAACCCCTTAGAAATGGTAAAAAAACATGTCAAGCTTTGGAATCGCTCAATTCTGATGTCCGAGATAGGATTTAGGTCGAAATTACGATGTTGGGCCAAAATGAGCATGAAACAGACACGAAAAATCGGACTTCAACTAATTCAGCTTCTGAGCTCACGAACCCCTTAGAAATGGTAAAAAAACCAATTCAAGCTTTTGAATCGCTCAATTCTAATGTCCGAGCTAGGAGTTAGGCCCAAATTACGATTTTGGGCCAAGATAAGCAAGAAACGGACGCGAAAAATAGGACTTCAAGGAATTTAGATTCTCAGCTCAGAAACCCCTTATAAATAGTAAACAGAACATTTCAGGCTTTTCAATCGCTCAATTATGAGGTCGGAGCAAGGAGTTAGTCCCAAATTACGATTTTGAGTCAAGATGTGAAGGACACTGACACGAAAAATTGGGCTGCAAGGAATTCAGCTTATGAGCTCACGAACCCTTTAGAAATGGTAAAAAAACATGCCAGGCTTTGGAATCGCTCAATTCTGGTGTCCGAGATAAGTGTTAGGTGGAAATTACGATGTTGGGCCAAGATTAGCATGAAACAGACACGAAAAATCGGAATTCAACGAATTCAGCTTCTGAACTCACAAACCCGTTAAAAATGGTAAAAAAACCAATTCAGGCTTATGAATCGCTCAATTCTGATGTCCGAGCTAGTAGTTAGTCCCAAATTACGATTGGGCACAAATGAGTAGTAAACAGACAAAAAATCTGACTGCAATGAATTCAGCTTCTAAACTCACGAACCCCTTAGAAATGGATAAAAAACATGTCAGGCTTTGGAGTCGCTCAATTATGATGTCCGAGCTAGGAGTTAGGCCCAAATTACGATGTTGGGCCAAGATGAGTAGGAAACAGACACGAAAAATCAGACTTCAACGAATTAAGCTTCTGAGCTCAAGAACCCCTTAGAAATGGTAAAAACACATATCAGGCTTTTGAATCGCTGTATTTTGAGGTCCGAGCTAGGAGTTAGTCCCAAATTACAATTTTGAGCCAAGATGAGAAGGACACAGAGGCGAAAATTTGGGCTGCGAGGAATTCAGCTTCTGACCTCACAAACCACTTAGATATGGTAAAAAAACAATTCAAGCTTTGGAATCGCTCAATTCTAATGTCCGAGCTAGGAGTTAGCCCAAATTACGATTTTGGGCCAAGATAAGCAAGAAACGGACGCGAAAAATAGGACTTCAAGGAATTTAGATTCTCAGCTCAGAAACCCCTTATAAATAGTAAACAGAACATTTCAGGCTTTTCAATCGCTCAATTATGAGGTCGGAGCAAGGAGTTAGTCCCAAATTACGATTTTGAGTCAAGATGTGAAGGACACTGACACGAAAAATTGGGCTGCAAGGAATTCAGCTTATGAGCTCACGAACCCCTTAGAAATGGTAAAAAAACATGCCAGGCTTTGGAATCGCTCAATTCTGGTGTCCGAGATAAGTGTTAGGTGGAAATTACGATGTTGGGCAAAGATTAGCATGAAACAGACACGAAAAATCGGATTCAACGAATTCAGCTTCTGAACTCACAAACCCGTTAAAAATGGTAAAAAAACCAATTCAGGCTTATGAATCGCTCAATTCTGATGTCCGAGCTAGTAGTTAGTCCCAAATTACGATTGGGCACAAATGAGTAGTAAACAGATAAAAAATCTGACTGCAATGAATTCAGCTTCTAAACTCACGAACCCCTTAGATATGGATAAAAAACATGTCAGGCTTTGGAGTCGCTTAATTATGATGTCCGAGCTGGGAGTTAGGCCCAAATTACGATGTTGGGCCAAGATGAGTAGGAAACAGACACGAAAAATCAGACTTCAACGAATTAAGCTTCTGAGCTCAAGAACCCCTTAGAAATGGTAAAAACACATATCAGGCTTTTGAATCGCTGAATTTTGAGGTCCGAGCTAGGAGTTAGTCCCAAATTACAATTTTGATTCAAGATGAGAAGGACACATACGCGAAAATTTGGGCTGCAAGGAATTCAACTTCTAAGCTCACGAACCCCTTAGAAATGGTAAAAAAACATGTCAGGCTTTGGAATCGCTCAATTCTGATGTCCGAGATAGGATTTAGGTCGAAATTACGATGTTGGGCCAAAATGAGCATGAAACAGACACGAAAAATCGGACTTCAACGAATTCTGGTTCTGAGCTCACGAACCCCTTAGAAATGGTAAAAAAAACCAATTCAGGCTTTGGAATCGCTCAATTATGATGTCCGAGCTAGGAGTAAGGCCCAAATTTCTGATGTTGGGCCAAGATGAGTAGGAAACAGACACAAAAAATCGGACTTAAACAAATTCAGCTTCTTAACTCACGAACCCCTTGGAAATGGTAAAAAAACCAATTCAGGCTTTTGAATCGCTCAATTTTGATGTCCGAGCTAGGAGTTAGGCCCAAATTACGATTTTGGGCACATTTGAGTAGTAAACAGACACAATAAATCGGACTGCAAATAATTCAGGTTCTGAGCTCACGAACCATTTAGAAATGGTAATAAAAAACGTGTCAGGCTGTGCAATTGCTCAATTATGATGTCCGAGCTAGGAGTTTGGCCAAAATATGATGTTGGGCCAAGATGAGCAGGAAATAGACACGAAAAATCGTACTTTAACGAATGTAGCTTCTGAGCTCACGAACCACTTAGAAATGGTAAAAAAGGAAATCAGGCTTTTGAATTGCTCAATCTAATGTTCGAGCTAGGAGTTAGGCCGAAATTACAATTTTAGGCCAAGATGAACAAGAAACGGACGCGAAAAATTGGACTTCAACGAATTTAGCTTCTCAGCTCACGAACCCCTTAGAAATGGTTTAAAAACTTGTCAGGCTTTGGAATCGCTCAATTCTGATGTCCGAGATAGGAGTTAGGTCGAAATTACGATGTTGGGCCAAGATGAGCATCAAACAGACACGAAAAATCAAACTTCAACGAATTCAATTTCTGAGCTCACGAACCCCTTAGAAATGGTAAAAAAACCACTTCAGGCTTTTGTGTCGCTCAATTCTGATGTCCGAGCTAGGAGTTATGCCCAAATTACGATTTTGGGCACAGATGAGTAGTATAGAGGCACAAAAAATCTGACTGCAAGGAATTGAGCTTCTGAGCTCACGAACCCCTTAGAAAAGGTAAACCAAACATGTCAGGCTTTGAAATCGCTCAATTATGATGTCTGAGCTGGGAGTTAGGCCCAAATTACGATGTTGGGCCAAGATGAATAGGAAACAGACATCAAAAATCGTACTTCAACGAATTCAGCTTCTGAGCTCACGAACCACTTAGAAATGGTAAAGAAATAATTCAAGCTTTTGAATCCCTCAATTCTAATTCCCGAGCTAGGAGTTAGACCCAAATTACGATTTTGGGCCAGAATGAGCAAGAAACGGACGCGAAAAATCGGACTTCAACGAATTTAGCTTCTCAACTCACGAACCCCTTAGAATTGGTAAAAAAAACATTTCAGGCTTTTGAATCGCTCAATTTTGAGGTCCGAGCTAGGAGTTTGTCCCAAATTACAATTTTGAGCCAAGATGAGAAGGACACAGACGAGAAAAATTGGGCTGCAAGGAATTCAGCTTCTGAGCTCACGAACCCCTTAGAAATGGTAAAAAAAACATGTCAGGCTTTGGAATCGCTCAATCCTTTTGTCCGAGATAGGAGTTAGGTCGAAATTACGATGTTGGGCCAAGATGAGCATGAAACAGACACGAAAAAATCAGATTTCAACGAATTAAGCTTCTGAGCTCACGAACCCCTTAGAAATGGTAAAAAACCAATTCAGGCTTTTGAATCGCTCATTTCTGCTGTCCGAGCCAGAAGTTAGGCCAAATTACGATTTTGGGCACAGATGAGTAGTAAACAGACACAAAAAATCTGACTAAAAGGAATTCAGCTTCTGAGCTCACGAACCCCTTAGAAATGGTAAAAAAACATGTCAGGCTTTGGAATCGCTCAATTATGATGTCCGAGCTAGGAGTTACGCTCAAATTACGATGTTTGGCCAAGATGAGCACGAAACAGACACGAAAAATCGTATTTCAACGAATTCAGCTTCTGAGCTCACGAACCCCTTAGTAATGGTAAAAAAAACCAATTCAGGCTTTTGAATCGCTCAATTTTGATGTCCGAGCTAGGAGTTAGGCCCAAATTACGATTTTGGGCACATTTGAGTAGTAAACAGACACAAAAAATCTGACTGCAAAGAATTCAAGTTCTGAGCTAACGAACCTCTTAGAAATGGTAAAAAAAACATGTCAGGTTTTGGAATCGCTCAATTATGAAGTCCGAGCTAGGAGTTAGGCCTCCATTACGATGTTGGGCCAAGATGAGACAGACACAGACGCGAAAAATTGGTATGCAAGGAATTCAACTTCTGAACTCACGAACCCCTTAGATTGGAAAAAAAACATGTTAGGCTTGTGAATCGCTCAATTCTGATGTCCGAGATAGGAGTTGGGTCGAAATTACGATGATGGGCCAAGATGAGCATGAAAAAGACACGAAAAATCGTATTTCAACGAATGCAGCTTCTGAGCTCACGAACCACTTAAAAATGGTAAAAAACAATTCATGCTTTTGAATTGTTCAATTCAAATGTTCGAGCTAGGAGTTAGGCTCAAATTAAGATTTTAGCCAAGATGAGCAAGAAACGGACGCGAAAAATCGGACTTCAACTTATTTAGCTTCTCAGCTCACGAAGCCCTTAGATATGGTAAAAATAACATTTCAGGCTTTTGAATAGCTTAATTTTGAGGTCCAAGCTAGGAGTTTGTCCCACATTACAATTTTAAGCCAAGATGAGAAGGACACAGACGCGAAAAATTGGGCTTCAAGGAATTCAGCTTCTGAGCTCACGATCCCCTTAGAAATGATAAAAAAAACATGTCAGGCTTTGGAATCGCTTAATTTTGAGGTCCGAGCTAGGAGTTCGGCCCAAATTACCATGTTGGGCCAAGATAAGAAGGAAACAGACACGAAAAATCGTACTTCAATGAATGCAACTTCTGAGCTCACGAACCACTTAGAAATGGTAATAAAATAATTCAGGCTTTTGAATTGCTCAATTCTAATGTTTGAGCTAGGAGTTAGGCCCAAATTACGATTTTGGGCCAAGATGAGCAAGAAACGGACGCGAAAAATCGGACTTCAACTAATTTAGCTTCTCAGCTCACGAACCCTTAGAAATGGTAAAAAAAAATCATATCAGGTTGTTGAATCGCTCAATTTTGAGGTACGAGCTAGGAGTTAGGCCATAATATGATGTTGGGCCAAGATGAGCAGGAAATAGACACGAAAAGTCGTACTTTAACGAATGTAGCTTCTTAGCTCACGAACCACTTAGAAATGGTAAAAAAAGAACTCAGGCTTTTGAATTGCTCAATTCTAATGTCCGAGCTAGGAGTTAGGCCGAAATTACAATTTTGGGCCAAGATGATCAAGAAACGGACGCGAAAAATCGGACTTCAACGAATTTAGCTTCTCAGCTCATGAACCCCTTAGAAATTGTAAAAAAAATGTCAGGCTTTAGAATCGCTCAATTCTGATGTCCGAGATAGACGTTAGGTCGAAATTACGATGTTGGGGAAAGATGAGCATGATACAGACACGAAAAATTGGACTTCAACGAATTCAGCTTCTGGGCTCACATTTCTTAGAAATGGTAAAAAACCAATTCAGGCTTTTGAATCGCTCAATTTTGATGTCCGAGCTAGGAGTTAGGCCCAAATTACGATTTTTGGCACAAATGAGTAGTAAACAGACACAAAAAATCTTACTTGCAAGGAATTCAGCTTCCGAGCTCACGAACCCCTTAGAAATGGTAAAAAAAACATGTCAAGCTTCGGAATCGCTCAATTATGATGTCGGAGCTAGGAGTTAGGCCAAAATTACGATGTTGGCTCAAGATGAGTAGGAAAGAGACACGAAAAATCGAATTTCAACGAATTCAACTTCTTAGCTCACAAACCCCTTAGAAATGGTAAAAAAACATATCAGGCTTTAGAATCATTCAATTTTGAGGTCCGAGGTAGGAGTTAGTCCCAAATTACAATTTTGAGCCAAGATGAGAAGGACACAGACGCGAAAATTTGGGCAGCGAGGAATTCAGCTTTTGAGCTCACGAACCCCTTAGAAATGGTAAACAAACAATACAAGCTTTGGAATCGCTCAATTCTGATGTCCAAGATAGGAGTTAGATCGAAATTACGATGTTGGGCCAATATGACCATGAAATAGACACGAAAAATCGGACTTCAACGAATTCAGTTTCCGAGCTCACGAACCCCTTAGAAATGGTAAAAAATCAATTCAGGCTTTTGAATCGCTCAATTTTGATGTCCGAGCTAGGAGTTACGCCCAAATTACGTTTTTGGGCACATTTGAGTAGTGAACAGACACGAAAAATCTGACTGCAAAGAATTCAGGTTCTAAGCTAACGAATTCAGGTTCTAAATCGCTCAATTCTGATGTCCGAGATAAGTGTTAGGTCGAAATTACGATGTTGGGCCAAGATGAGCATGAAACAGACACGAAAAATCGGACTTCAACGAATTCAGCTTCTAAGCTCACGAACCCCTTAAAAATGGTAAAAAACCAATTCAGGCTTTTGAATCGCTCAATTCTGATGTCCGCGCATAGTCCCAAATTACGATTGGGCACAGATGAGTAGTAAACAGATACAAAAAATCTAACTGCAATAAATTCAGCTTCTGAGCTCACGAACCCCTTAGAAATGGTTAAAAAACATGTCAGGCTTTTGAATCGCACAATTATGATGTCCGAGCTAGGAGTTAGGCCCAAATTACGATGTTGGGCCAAGATGAGTAGGAAACAGACACGAAAAATCGGACTTCAACGAATTAAGCTTCTGAGCTCATGAACCCCTTAGAAATGGTAAAAAAACATATGAGGCTTCGGAATCTCTCAATTCTTATGTCCGAGTTAGTTGTTAGGCCTAAATTACGATTTTGGGCCAAGATGAGCAAGAAATGGACGCGAAAAATCGGACTTCAACGGAGTTAGCTTCTCAGCTCAAGAACCCTTAGAAATTGTAAAAAGAATATTTCAGGCTTTTGAATCGCTCAATTTTGAGGTCCGAGCTAGGAGTTAGTCCCAATGTACAATTTTGAGCCAAGATGAGAAGGACTCAGACGCGATAATTTAGGGTGCGAGGAATTCAGCTTCTGAGCTCACGAACCCCTTAGAAATGCTAAAAAAACAATTCAAGCTTTGGAATCGCTCAATTCTGATGTCCGAGCTAGGAGTTAAGCCCAAATTACGATTTTGGGCCAAGATGACCAAGAAACGGACGCGAAAAATCGGATTTCAACTAATTTATCTTCTCAGCTCACAAACCCTTAGAAATCGTAAAAATAATCATTTCACGCTTTTGAATTGCTCAATTTTGAGGTCCGAGCTAGGAGTTAGTCCCAAATTACAATTTTTAGCCAAGATGAGAAGGACACAGACGGAAAATTTGAGCTGCGAGAAATTCAGCTTCTGAGCTCACGAACCCCTTAGAAATGGTAAAAAAACAATGCAATCTTTGGAATCGCTCAATTCTGATGTCCGAGATAGGAGTTAGATCGAAATTACGATGTTGGGCCAATATGACCATGAAATAGACAAGAAAAATCGGACTTCAACGAATTCAGCTTCCGAGCTCACGAACCCCTTAAAAATGGTAAAAAATCAATTCAGGCTTTTGAATCGCTCAATTTTGATGTCCGAGCTAGGAGTTAGGCCCAAATTACGTTTTTGGGCACATTTGAGTAGTGAACAGACACAAAAAATCTGACTGCAAAGAATTCAGGTTCTAAGCTAACGAATTCAGGTTCTAAATCGCTCAATTCTGATGTCCGAGATAAGTGTTAGGTCGAAATTACGATGTTGGGCCAAGATTAGCATGAAACAGACACGAAAAATCGGACTTCAACGAATTCAGCTTCTAAGCTCACGAACCCCTTAAAAATGGTAAAAAACCAATTCAGGCTTTGGAATCGCTCAATTCTGATGTCCGCGCATTTTCCAAATTACGATGGGCACAGATGAGTAGTAAACAGACACAAAAAATCTAACTGCAATAAATTCAGCTTCTGAGCTCACGAACCCCTTAGAAATGGTTAAAAATCATGTCAGGCTTTTGAATCGCACAATTATGATGTCCGAGCTAGGAGTTAGGCCCAAATTACGTTGTTGGGCCAAGATCAGTAGGAAACAGACACGAAAAATCGGACTTCAACGAATTAAGCTTCTGAGCTCACGAACCCCTTAGAAATGGTAAAAAAACAAATCAGGCTTCGGAATCTCTCAATTCTTATGTCCGAGCTAGGAGTTAGGCCTAAATTACGATTTTGGGCCAAGCTGAAAAGGACACAGACGCGAAAATTTGGGCTGCAAGGAATTCAGCTTCTGAGCTCACGAACCCCTTAAAAATGGTAAAAAAAATGTCAGGCTTTGGAATCGCTCAATTCTGATGTCCGAGATAGGAGTGAGGTCGAAATTACGATGTTGGGCCAATATGAGCATGAAATAGACACGAAAAATCGGACTTCAACGAATTAAGCTTCGGAGCTCACGAACCCCTTAGAAATGGTAAAAAAAACCAATTCAGGCTTTTGAATCGCTCATTTCTGATGTCCGAGCTAGGAGTTAGGCCCAAATTACGATATTTGGCACAGATGAGTAGTAAACAGGCAAAAAAAAATCTGACCGCAAGGAATTCAGCTTCTGAGCTCACGAACCCCTTAGAAATGCTAAAAAAAACATGTCAGGCTTTAGAATTGCTCAATTCTGATGTCCGAGATAGGAGTTGGGTCGAAATTACGATGTTGGGCCAAGATGAGCATAAAACAGTCACGATAAATCAGACTTCAACGAATTCAGCTTCCGAGCTCACGAACCCGTTAGAAATGGTAAAAAATAAATTCAGGCTTTTGAATCGCCCAATTCTGATGTCCGAGCTAGGAGTTAGGCCCAAATTACGATTTTGGGCACATTTGAGTAGTGAACAGACACTAAAAATTTGACTGCAAAGAATTCAGGTTCTAAGCTAACGAATTCAGGTTATGAATCGCTCAATTCTGATGTCCGAGATAAGTGTTAGGTCGAAATTACGATGTTGGGCCAAATTAGCATGAAACAGACACGAAAAATCGGACTTCAACGAATTCAGCTTCTAAGCTCACGAACCCCTTAAAAATGGTAAAAAACCAATTCACGCTTTAGAATCGCTCAATTCTAATGTCCGCGCTTAGTCCAAAATTACGATTGGGGACAGATGAGTAGTAAACAGACACAAAAAATCTTACTGCAATAAATTCAGCTTCTGAGCTCACGAACCCTTAGAAATGGTTAAAAAACATGTCAGGCTTTTGAATCGCATAATTATGATGTCCGAGCTAGGAGTTAGGCCCAAATTACGATGTGGGGCCAAGATGAGTAGGAAACAGACACGAAAAATCAGACTTCAACGAATTAAGATTCTGAGCTCACGAAGCCCTTAGAAATGGTAAAAAAAACATATCAGGCTTCGGAATCTCTCAATTCTTATGTCCGAGTTAGTAGTTAGGCCTAAATTACGATTTTGGGCCAAGATGAACAAGAAACGAACGCGAAAAATCAGACTTCAACGGAGTTAGCTTCTCAGCTCACGAACCCTTAGAAATGGTAAAAAGAACATTTTAGGCTTTTGAATCGCTTAATTTTGAGGTCCGAGCTAGGAGTTAGTCCCAAATTACAATTTTAAGCCAAGATGAGAAGGACACAGACGCGAAAATTTGGGGTGCGAGGAATTCAACTTCTGAGCTCACGAACCCCTTAGAAATGCTAAAAAAAACATGTCAGGCTTTGGAATCGCTCAATTCTGATGTCCGAGATAGGAGTTGGGTCGAAATTACGATGTTGGGCCAAGATGAGCATAAAACAGACACGAAAAATCGGACTTCAACGAATTCAGCTTCCAAGCTCACGAACCCCTTAGATATGGTAAAAAATCAATTCAGGCTTTTGAATCGCTCAATTCTGATGTCCGCGCTAGGAGTTAGTCCCAAATTACGATTGGGCACAGATGAGTATTAAACAGACAAAAAAAAAAAACTAACTGCAATAAATTCAGCTTCTGAGCTCACTAACCCCTTAGAAATGGTTAAAAAGCATGTCAGGCTTTGGAATCGCTCAATTATGATGTCCGAGCTAGGAGTTAGGCCCAAATTACGATGTTGGGCCAAGATGAGTAGGAAACAGACACGCAAAATCGGACTTCAACGAATTAAGCTTCTAAGCTGACGAACCCCTTAGAAATGGTAAAAAAACTAATTCAGGCTTTGGAATCGCTCAATTATGACGTCCGAGCTAGGAGTTAGGCCCAAATTACGATGTTGGGCCAATATGAGTAGGAAACAGACACGAAAAATCAGACTTCAACGAATTAAGCTTCTGAGCTCACGAACCCCTTAGAAATGGTAAAAAACATATCAGGCTTCGGAATCTCTCAATTCTGATGTCCGCGCTAGGAGTTGGCTTCGGAATCTCTCAATTCTTATGTCCGAGCTAGGAGTTAGGCCTAAATTACGATTTTGGGCCAATATGAGCAAGAAACGGACGCGAAAAATCGGACTTCAACGGAGTTAGCTTCTCAGCTCACGAACCCTTAGAAATGGTAAAAATAATCATTTCAGGCTTTTGAATCGCACAATTTTGAGGTCAGAGCTAGGAGTTAGTCCCAAATTACAATTTTGAGCCAAGATGAAAAGGACACAGACGTGAAAAATTGGGCTGCAAGGAATTCAGCTTCTGAGCTCACGAACCCCTTAGAAATGGTAAAAAAACATGTCAGGCTTTGGAATCGCTCAATTATGATGTCCGAGATAGGAGTTAGGTCGAAATTACGATGTTGGGCCAAAATGAGCATGAAACAGACACGAAAAATTGGACTTCAACGAATTCAGCTTCTGAGCTCACGAACCCCTTAGAAATGGTAAAAAAACCAATTCAGGCTTTGGAATCGCTCAATTATGATATCCGAGCTAGGATTTAGGCCCAAATTACGATGTTGGGCCAAGATGAGTAGGAAACAGACACGAAAAATCAGACCTCAACGAATTAAGCTTCTGAGCTCACGAACCCCTTCGAAATGGTAAAAAACATATCAGGCTTCGGAATCTCTCAATTCTTATGTCCGAGCTAGGAGTTAGGCCTAAATTTTGATTTTGGGCCAAGATGAGCAAGAAAGGATGCGAAAAATTAGACTTCAACGAATTTAGCTTCTCAGCTCACGAACCTTTAGAAATGGTAAAAAAAACATTTCAGGCTTTTGAATCGCTCAATTTTGAGGTCCAAGCTAGGAGTTAGTCCCAAATTATAATTTTGAGCAAGATGAGAAGGACACAGACGCAAAAAATTGGCCTGCAAGGAATTCAGCTTCTGAGCTCACCAACCCCTTAGAAATGGTAAAAAAAACATGTCAGGCTTTGGAGTCGCTCAATTCTGATGTTCGAGCTAGGAGTTAGGTCAAAATTACAATGTTGGGCCAAGATAAGCATGAAACAGACACCAAAAATCGGACTTTGAAGAATTCAGATTCTGAGCTCACGAACCCCTTATAAATGGTAAAAAACCAATTTAGGCTTTTCAATCGCTCAATTCTGATGTCCGAGATAAGTGTTAGGTCGAAATTACGATGTTAGGCCAAGATAGAATGAAACAGACACGAAAAATCGGACTTCAACGAATTCAGCTTCTGAGCTCACTAACACCTTAAAAATGGTAAAAAACCAATTCAGGCTTTTGAATCGCTCAATTCTGATGTCCGCGCTAGGAGTAAGTCCCAAATTACTTTTGGGCACAGATGAGTAGTAAACAGACACAAAAAATCTGACTGCAATAAATTCAATTTCTGAGCTCACGAACCCCTTAGAAATGGTTAAAAAACATGTCAGGCTTTGGAATCGCTCAATTATGATGTCCGAGATAGGAGTTAGGTTGAAATTACGATGTTGGGCCAAAATGAGCATGAAACAGACACGAAAAATCGGACTTCAACGAATTCAGCTTCTGAGCTCACGAACCCCTTAGAAATGGTAAAAAAACAAATTCAGCCTTTGGAATCGCTCAATTATGATGTCCGAGATAAGTGTTAGGTCGAAATTACGATGTTAGGCCAAGATTACCATGAAACAGACACGAAAAATCGGACTTCAACGAATTCAGCTTCTGAGCTCACGAACCCCTTAAAAATAGTAAAAAACCAATTCAGGCTTTTGAATTGCTCAATTTTGATGTCCGCGCTAGGAGTTAGTCCCAAATTACGGTTGGGCACAGATGAGTAGTAAACAGACACCAAAAATCTGACTGCAATTAATTCAGCTTCTGAGCTCACGAACCCCTTAGAAATGGTTAAAAAACATGTAAGGCTTTGGAATCGCTCAATTATGATGTCCGAGCTAGGAGTTAGGCCTAAATTACGATGTTGGGCCAAGATGAGTAGGAAACAGACACAAAAATCGGACTTCAACGAATCAAGCTTCTGAGCTCACGAACTCCTTAGAAATGGTAAAAAAAACATATATCAGGCTTTGGAATATCTCAATTCTTATGTCCGAGCTAGGAGTAAGGCCTAAATTACGATTTTGGGCCAAGATGAGCAAGAAACGAATGCGAAAAATCGGACTTCAACGAATTTAGCTTCTCAGCGCACGAACCCTTAGTAATGGTAAAAATAATCATTACAGGCTTTTGAATCGCTCAATTTTGAGGTCCGAGCTAGAGTTAGTCCCAAATTACAATTTGAGCCAAGATGAGAAGGACACAGACGCGAAAATTTGGGCTGCAAGGAATTCAGCTTCTGAGCTCACGAACCCCTAAGAAATGGTAAAATGACTTGTCAAGCTTTGGAATCGCTCAATTATGATGTCCGAGATAGGAGTTAGGTCGAAATTACGATGTTGGGCCAAAATGAGCATGAAACAGACACGAAAAATCGGACTTCAACGAATTCAGCTTCTGAGCTCACGAACCCCTAAGAAATGGTAAAAAAACAAATCCAGGCTTTGGAATCGCTCAATTATGATGTCCGAGCTAGGAGTTAGGCCCAAATTACGATGTTGGGCCAAGATGAATAGGAAACAGACACGAAAAATCGGACTTCAACGAATTAAGCTTCTGAGCTGACGACCCCTTAGAAATGGTAAAAAAACACATCAGGCTTCAGAATCTTTCAATTCTTATGTCCGAGCTAGGAGTTAGGCCTAAATTACGATTTTGGGCCAAGATGAGCAAGAAACGGACGCGACAAATAAGACTTCAATGAATTTAGCTTCTCAGCTCCCGAACCTTTAGAAATGGTAAAAAAAACATTTCAGGCTTTTGAATCGCTCAATTTTGAGGTCCAAGCTAGGAGTTAGTCCCAAATTACAATTTTGAGCCAAGATGAGACGGACACAAACGCGAAAAATTGGGCTGCAGGAATTCAGCTTCTGAGCTCACGAACCCCTTCGAAATGGTAAAAAAACATGTCAGGCTTTGGAATCGCTCAATTATGATGTTCGAGATAAGTGTTAGGTCAAAATTACAATGTTGGGCCAAGATTAGCATGAAACAGACACGAAAAATCGGACTTCAACGAATTCAGCTTCTGAGCTCACTAACACCTTAAAAATGGTAAAAAACCAATTCAGGCTTTTGAATCGCTCAATTCCGATGTCCGCGCTAGGAGTTAGTCCCAAATTACTTTTGGGCACAAATGAGTAGTAAACAGACACAAAAAATCTGACTGCAATAAATTCAACTTCTGAGCTCACGAACCCCTTAGAAATGTTAAAAAACATGTCAGGCTTTGGAATCGCTCAATTATGATTCCGAGATAGGAGTTAGGTTGAAATTACGATGTTGGGCCAAGATGACATGAAACAGACACGAAAAATCGGACTTCAACGAATTCAGCTTCTGAGCTCGACGAACCCTTAGAAATGGTAAAAAAAACATTCAACTTTGGAATCGCTCAATATGATGTCCGAGATAAGTGTTAGGTCAAAATTACGATGTTAGGCCAAGATTATCATGAAACAGACACGAAAAATCGGACTTCAACGAATGCAGCTTCTGAGCTCACGAACCCCTTAAAAATAGTAAAAAACCAATTCAGGCTTTTGAATCGCTCAATTATGATGTCCGCGCTAGGAGTTAGTCCCAAATTACGATTGGGCACAGATGAGTAGTAAACAGACACCAAAAATCTGACTGCAATTAATTCAGCTTCTGAGCTCACGAACCCCTTAGAAATGGTTAAAAAAACATGTAAGGCTTTGGAATCGCTCAATTATGATGTCCGAGCTAGGAGTTAGGCCCAAATTACGATGTTGGGCCAAGATGAGTAGGAAACAGACACAAAAATCGCACTTCAACGAATCAAGCTTCTGAGCTCACGAACCCCTTAGAAATGGTAAAAAAACACATCAGGCTTCAGAATCTTTCAATTCTTATGTCCGAGCTAGGAGTTAGGCCTAAATTACGATTTTGGGCCAAGATGAGCAAGAAACGGACGCGACAAATAAGACTTCAATGAATTTAGCCTCTCAGCTCCCGAACCTTTAGAAATGGTAAAAAAAACATTTCAGGCTTTTGAATCGCTCAATTTTGAGGTCCAAGCTAGGAGTTAGTCCCAAATTACAATTTTGAGCCATGATGAGAAGGACACAAACGCGAAAAATTGGGCTGCAAGGAATTCTGCTTCTGAGCTCACGAACCCCTTAAGATGGTAAAAAAAAAACATGTCAGGCTTTGGAATCGCTCAATTCTGATGTCCGAGCTAGGAGTTAGGTCGAAATTATGATGTTGGGCCAAGATAAGCAAGAAACATATACCAAAAATTGGACTTCAACAAATTCAGCTTCTGAACTCACGAACCCCTTATAAATGGTAAAAAACCAATCCAGACTTTTGAATCGCTCAATTCTGATGTCCGAGCTAGGAGTTAGGCCCAAATTACGATTTTGGCCACAGATGAGTAGTAAACAGATACAAAAAATCTGACTGCAAAGAATTCAACTTCTGAGCACGAACCCCTTAGAAATGGTAAACATAAACATGTCAGCCTTTGGAATTGCTTAATTATGATGTCCGAGCTAGGAGTTAGGCCTAAATTACGATGTTGGGCCCAGATGAGCAGAAAACAGACACGAAAAATCGTACTTTAACGAATTCAGCTTCTGAACTCACGAATCCCTTAGAGAGGGTAAAAAGACAATTCAGGCTTTTGAATCGCTTAATTCGAATGTCCGAGGTAGGAATTAGGCCCAAATTACGATTTTGGGCCAAGATGAGCAAGAAACGGACGCGAAAAATCGGATTTCAACGAATTTAGCTTCTCAGCTCACGAACCCCTTAGAAATGGGAAAAAACATATCAGGCTTTGGAATCTCTCAATTCTTTTGTCCGAGCTAGGAGTTAGGCCTAAATTACCATTTTGGGCCAAGATGAGCAAGAAACGGACGCGAAAAATCGGACGTCAACGAATTTAAGCTTCTCAGCTCACGAACCTTAGTAATGGTAAAAAAAAATCATTTCAGGCTTTTCAATCGCTCAATTTTGAGGTCCGAGCTAGGTCAGTCCCACATTACAATTTTGACCCAAGATGAGAAGGACACAGATGCGAGGAAATGGGCTGCAAGGAATTCAGGTTCTGAGCTCACGACCCCTTAGAAATGGTAAAAAAACATGTCAGGCCTTGAAATCACTCAACTCTGATGTCCGAGATAGGAGTTATG
Organism: Beta vulgaris subsp. vulgaris; assembly: GCF_026745355.1. Taxonomy (NCBI): domain Eukaryota; kingdom Viridiplantae; phylum Streptophyta; class Magnoliopsida; order Caryophyllales; family Amaranthaceae; genus Beta; species Beta vulgaris. Next base: position 26,364,085 of record NC_079203.1, read on the forward strand.
TCGAAATTAAGATATTGGGCCAATATTAGCATGAAACAGACACGAAAAATCGCACTTCAATGAGTTCAGCTTCTGAGCTCACGAACCCCTTAGAAATGGTAAAAAACCACTTCAGGCTTTTGGTTCGCTCAATTCTGATGTCCGAGCTAGGAGTTATGCCCAAATTACGATTTTGGGCACAGATGAGTAGTATACAGACACAAAAAATCTGTCTGCAAGGAATTCAGCTTCTGAGCTCACGAACCCCTTAGAAATGGTAAAACAACATGTCAGGCTTTGGAATCGTTCAATAATGATGCCCGAGCTGGGAGTTAGGCCTAAATTACGATGTTGGGCCAAGATGAATAGGAAACAGACACCAAAAATCGGACTTCAACGAATTTAGCTTCCCAACTCAGGAACCCCTTAGAAATTGTAAAAAAAAACATTTCAGGTTTTGAGTCGCTCAATTTTGAGGTCCAAGCTAGGAGTTAGTCCCAAATTACAATTTTGAGCCAAGATGAGAAGGACACAGACGCGAAAATCGAGGATGCAAGGAATTATGCTTATGAGCTCATGAACCCCTTAGAAATGATAAAAAAAACAAAACATGTTAGGCTTTGGAATCGCTCAATTCTGATGTCCGAGCTAGGAGTTAGGTCGAAATTATGATGTTGGGCCAAGATAAGCAAGAAACATATACCAAAAATCGGACTTCAACGAATTCAGCTTCTGAGCTCACGAACCCCTTATAAATGGTAAAAAAAACCAATTCAAGCTTTTGAATCGCTCAATTCTGAAGTCCGAGCTAGGAGTTAGGCCCAAATTACGATTTTGGGCACAGATGAGTAGTAACAGACACAAAAAATCTAACTGCAAAGAATTCAGCTTCTGAGCTCACGAACCCCTTAGAAATGGTAAAAATAAACATGTCAGGCTTTGGAATTGCTCAATTATGATGTTCGAGCTAGGAGTTAGGCCTTAATTACGATGTTGGGCCAAGATGAGAAGAAAACAGACACGAAAAATCGTACTTTAACGAATTCAGCTTCTGAACTCACGAACCCCTTAGAGATGGTAAAATGACAATTCAGGCTTTTGAATCGCTCAATTCGAATGTCCGAGGTAGGAATTAGGTCCATATTACGATTTTGGGCCAAGATGAGCAAGAAACGGACGCGAAAAATCGGATTTCAACGAATTAAGCTTCTGAGCTCACGAAACCCTTAGAAATGCGAAAAAAACATATCAGGCTTTGGAATCTCTCAATTCTTATGTCCGAGCTAGGAGTTAGGCCTAAATTACCATTTTGGGCCAAGATGAGCAAGAAACGGACGCGAAAAATTGGAATTCAACGAATTTAGCTTCTTAGCTCAAGAACTCTTAGTAATGGTAAAAATAATCATTTCAGGCTTTTGAATCACTCAATTTTGAGGTCCGAGCTAGGAGTTAGTCCCAAATTACAATTTTGACCCAAGATGAGAAGGACACAGATGCAGAAAATGGGCTGCAACGAATTCAGGTTCTCAGCTCACGAGCCCCTTAGAAATGGTAAAAAAACATGTCAGGCTTTGGAAATATCAACTCTGATGTCCGAGATAGGAGTTAGGTCGAAATTATGATGTTGGGCCAATATTAGCATGAAACAGACACGAAAAATCGCACTTCAATGAATTCAGCTTTTGAGCTCACGAACCCCTTAGAAATGGTAAAAACCAATTCAGGCTTTTGAATCGCTCAATTCTGATGCTCGAGCTAGGATTTAGGCCCAAATTACGATTTTGGGCACAAATGAGTAGTAAACAGACACAGAAAATCTGACTGCAAGTAATGAAGGTTCTGAGCTCACGAACCCCTTAGAAATGGTAAAAAAACATGTCAGGCTTTCGAATCGCTCAATTATGATGTCCGAGCTAGGAGTTAGGCCAAAATATGATGTTGGGGTAAGATACGTAGGAAATAGACACGAAAAATCGTACTTCAACGAATGCAGCTTCTGAGCTCACGAACCACTTAGAAATGGTAAAAAAAGAAATCAGGCTTTTGAATTGCTCAATTCTAATGTCCCAGCTAGGAGTTAGGCCGAAATTACAATTTTGGGCCAAGATGATCAAGAAACGGACGCGAAAAATCGGACTTCAACGAATTTAGATTCTCAGCTCACGAACCCCTTAGAAATGGTTAAAAAACATGTCAGGCTTTGGAATCGCTCAATTCTGATGTCCGAGATAGGAGTTAGGTCGAAATTACGATGTTGGGCCAAGATGAGCATCAAACAGACACGAAAAATCGGACTTCAACGAATTCAGTTTCTGAGCTCACGAACCCCTTAGAAAATGGTAAAAAACCACTTCAGGCTTTGGAATCGCTCAATTCTGAATGTCCGAGCTAGGAGTTATGCCCAAATTACGATTTTGGGCACAGATGAGTAGTATACAGACATAAAAAATCTGTCTGCAAGGAATTCAGCTTCTGAGCTCACGAACCCCTTAATGGTAGAACAAACATGTCAGGCTTTGGAATCGTTCAATTATGATGTCCGAGTTGGGAGTTAGGCCCAAATTACGATCTTGGCCAAGATGAGCAGGAAACACACACCAAAAATCGTACTTCAACGAATTCAGCTTCTGAGCTCACGAACCACGTAGAAATGGTAAAAAAATAATTCAAGCTTTTGAATCACTCAATTCTAATGCCCGAGCTAGGAGTTAGACCCAAATTACAATTTAGGGCCAGAATGAGCAAGAAACGGACGCGAAAAATCGGACTTCAACGAATTTAGCTTCTCAACTCAGGAACCCCTTAGAAATGGTTAAAAAAACATTTCAGCCTTTTGAATCGCTCAATTTTGAGGTCCAAGCTAGGAGTTAGTCCCAAATTACAATTTTGAGCCAAGATGAGAAGGACACTGACGCAAAAAAATGGGATGCAAGGAATTCAGCTTCTGAGCTCACGAACCTCTTAGAAATGGTAAAAAAACATGTCAGGCTCTGGAATCGCTCAATTCTTCTGTCCGAGATAGGAGTTAGGTCGAAATTACGATGTTGGGCCAAGATTAGCATGAAACAGACACGAGAAATCGGACTTCAACGAATTAAGCTTCTGAGCTCACGAACCCCTTAGAAATGGTAAAAAACCAATATATGCTTTTGAATCGCTCATTTCTAATGTCCGAGCCAGAAGTTAGGCCAAATTATGATTTTGGGCACAGATGAGTAGTAAACAGACACAAAAAATCTGACTACAAGGAATTCAGCTTCTGAGCTCACGAAGCCCTTAGAAATGGTAAAAAAACATGTCAGGCTTTGGAATCGCTCAATTATGATGTCCGAGCTAGGAGTTAGGCTCAAATTATTATGTTGGGCCAAGATGAGCAGGAAACAGACACGAAAAATCGTACTGCAACAAATTCAGCTTCTGAGCTCACGAACCCCTTAGAAATGGTAAAAAACAATTTAGGCTCAAATTACGATTTTTGGCCAAGATGAGTAAGAAACGGACGCGAAAAATTGGACTTCAACGAATTTAGCTTTTCAGCTCACGAACCCCTTGGATATGGTAAAAAAAACATTTCAGGCTTTTGAATCGCTTAATTTTGAGGTTCGAGCTAGGAGTTAGTCCCAAATTACAATTTTGAGCCAAGATGAGAAGGACACAGACGTGAAAAATTGGGCTGCAAGGAATTAAGCTTCTGAGCTAACGAGTCCCTTAGAAATAGTAAAAAAACATGTCAAGCTTTGGAATCGCTCAATTTTAATGTCCGAGATAGGAGTTAGGTCGAAATTATGATGTTAGGCTAATATGAGCATGAAACAGACACGAAAAATCGTACTTCAACGAATTCAGCTTCTGAGCTCACGAACCCCTTAGAAATGATAAAAAACAATTCAGGGTTTTGAATCGCTCAATTCTAATGTCCGAGCTAGGAGTTAGGCCCAAATTACTATTTTTGGCCAAGATGAGCAAGAAACTTACGCAAAAAATCGGATTTCAACGAATTTAGCTTCTCAGCTCACGAACCCCTTACATATGGTAAAAAAAACATTTCAGGCTTTTGAATCGCTTAATTTTGAGGTTCGAGCTAGGATTTAGTCCCAAATTACAATTTTTAGCCAAGATTAGAAGGACACAGACGCGAAAAATTGGGCTGCAAGGAATTCAGCTTCTGAGCACACGAACCCTTTAGAAATGGTAAAAAAACATGTTAGGCTTTGGAATCGCTCAATTCTAATGCCTGAGCTAGGAGTTAGACCCAAATTACGATTTAGGGCCAGAATGAGCAAGAAACGGACGCAAAATATCGGACTTCAACGAATTTAGCTTCTCAACTCAGAAACCCCTTAGAAATGGTAAAAAAAACATTTCAGGCTTTTGAATCGCTCAATTTTGAGGTCCGAGCTCGGAGTTAGTCCCAAATTACAATTTAGAGCCAAGATGAGAAGGACACAGACGAGAAAAATTGAGCTGCAAGGAATTCAGCTTCTGAGCTCACGAACCCCTTAGAAATGGTATAAAAACATGCCAGGCTTTGGAATCGCTCAATTCTGAAGTCCGAGATAAGAATTATGTCAAAATTACGATGTTGGGCCAAGATTAGCGTGAAACAGACACAAAAAATCGGACTTCAACGAATTCAGCTTCTGAGCTCACGAACCCCTTATATATGGTAAAAAACCAATTCAAGCTTTTGAATCGCTCAATTATAAAGTCCGAGCTAGGAGTTAGGCCCAAATTACGATTGGGCACAGATGAGTAGTAAAGAGACACAAAAATCTGACTGCAATCAATTCAGCTTATGAGCTCACGAACCACATAGAAATGGTTAAAAAACATGTCAGGCTTTAGAATCGCTCAATTATGATTTCCGGGCTAGGAGTTAGGCCTAAATTATGATGTTGGGTCACGATGAGTAGGAAACAGACATGAAAAATCGGACTTCAGCGAATTAAGCTTCTGAGCTCACGTACCCCTTAGAAATGGTAAAAAAAACATATCAGGCTTCGGAATCTCTCAATTCTTATGTCTGAGCTAGGAGTTAGGCCTAAATTACGATTTTGGGCCAAGATGAGCAAGAAACGGACGCGAAAAATCAGACTTCAACGAATTAGCTTCTCAACTCACGAACCTTTAGAAATGGTAAAAAAAATATTTCAGCCTTTTGAATCACTTAATTTTGAGGTCCAAGCTAGGAGTTAGTCCCAAATTACAATTTTGAGCCAAGATGAGAAGGACACTGACGCGAAAAATGGGGATGCAAGGAATTCTGCTTCTGAGCTCACGAACCCCTTTGAAATGGTAAAAAAAACATGTCAGGCTTTGGAATCGCTCAATTCTGATGTCCGAGCTAGGAGTTAGGTCGAAATTACGATGTTGGCCAAGATAAGCAAGAAACATATATGAAAAATCGGACTTCAACGAATTCAGCTTCTGAGCTCACGAACCCCTTATAAATGGTAAAAAACCAATTCAGACTTTTGAATCGCTCAATTCTGATGTCCGAGCTAGGAGTTAGGCCCAAATTACGATTTTGGACACGGATGAGTAGTAAACAGATAAAAAAAATCTGACTGCAAAGAATTCAGCTTTTTAGCTCACGAACCCCTTAGAAATGGTAAAAATAAACATGTCAGGCTTTGGAATTGCTTAATTATGATGTCCGAGCTAGGAGTTAGGCCTAAATTACGATGTTGGGCCCAGATAAGCAGAAAACAGACACGAAAAATCGTACTTTAACGAATTCAGCTTCTGAACTCACGAATCCCTTAGAGAGGGTAAAAACACAATTCAGGCTTTTGAATCGCTTAATTCGAATGTCCGAGGTAGGAATTAGGCCCAAATTACGATTTCGGGCCAAGATGAGCAAGAAACGGACCGAAAAATCGGACTTCAACGAATTAAGCTTCTGAGCTCACGAACCCCTTAGAAATTAGAAAAAACATATCAGGCTTTGGAATCTCTCAATTCTTATGTCCGAGCTAGGAGCTAGGCCTAAATTACCATTTTGGGCCAAGATGAGCAAGAAACGGACGCGAAAAATCGGACTTCAACGATTTAGCTTCTCAGCTCACGAACCCTTAGTATGGTAAAAAAAAATCATTTCAGGCTTTTGAAATCGCTCAATTTTGAGGTCCGAGCTAGTAGTTAGTCCCAAATTACAATTTTGACCCAAGATGAGAAGGACACAGAGGCGAGGAAATGGGCTGCAAGGAATTCAGGTTCTGAGCTCACGACCCCTTTGAAATGGTAAAAAAACATGCCAGGCCTTGGAATCACTCAACTCTGATGTCCGAGCTAGGAGTTAGGCCTAAATTACGATGTTGGGACAAGATGAATAGGAAACAGACACCAAAAATCGTACTTCAACGAATTCAGCTTCTGAGCTCAACGAACCACCTAGAAACGTAAAAAAATAATTCAAGCTTTTGAATCCCTCAATTCTAATGCCCGAGCAAGGTGTTGACCCAAATTACGATTTAAGGCCAGAATGAGCAAGAAACGGACGCGAAAAATCGGACTTCAACGAATTTAGCTTCTCAATTCAGGAACCCCTTAGAAATTGTAAAAAAAAACATTTCAGTTTTGAGTCGCTCAATTTTGAGGTCCAAGCTTGGAGTTAGACCCAAATTACAATTTTGAGCCAAGATGAGAAGGACACAGACGCGAAAAATGGGGCTGCAAGGAATTCTGCTTATGAGCTCATGAACCCCTTAGAAATGGTAAAAAAAAAAACATGTTAGGGTTTTGGAATCGCTCAATTCTGATGTCCGAGCTAGGAGTTAGGTCGAAATTATGATGTTGGGTCAAGATAAGCAAGAAACATATACGAAAAATCGGACTTCAACGAATTCAGCTTCTGAGCTCACGAACCCCTTATAAATGGTAAAAAAACCAATTCAAGCTTTTGAATCGCTCAATTCTGAAGTCCGAGCTAGGAGTTAGGCCCAAATTACGATTTTGGGCACAGATGAGTAGTAAACAGATACAGAAAATCTAACTGCAAAGAATTCAGCTTCTGAGCTCATGAACCCCTTAGAAATGGTAAAAATAAATATGTCAGGCTTTGGAATTGCTCAATTATGATGTTCGAGCTAGGAGTTAGGCCTTAAGTACGATGTTGGGCCAAGATGAGCAGAAAACGGACACGAAAAATCGTACTTTAACGAATTCAGCTTCTGAACTCACGAACCCCTTAGAGATGGTAAAAAGACAATCCAGGCTTTTGAATCGCTCAATTCGAATGTCCGAGGTAGGAATTAGGCCCAAATTACGATTTTGGGCCAAGATGAGCAAGAAACGGACGCGAAAAATCGGACTTCAACGAATTAAGCTTCTGAGCTCACGAACCCCTTAGAAATGGTAAAAAAAACATGTCAGGCTTTGGAATCTCTCAATTCTTATGTCCGAGCTAGGAGTTAGGCCTAAATTACCATTTTGGGCCAAGATGAGCAAGAAACGGACGCGAAAAATCGGACTTCAACGAATTTAGCTTCTCAGCTCACGAACCCTTAGTAATGGTAAAAAAAAATCATTTCAGGCTTTTGAATCGCTCAATTTTGAGGTCCGAGCTAGGAGTTAGTCCCAAATTACAATTTTGACCCAAGATAAGAAGGACACAGATGCGATGAAATGGGCTGCAAGGAATTCAGGTTCTGAGCTCACGACCCCTTAGAAATTGTAAAAAAACATGTCAGGCCTTGGAATCACTCAACTCTGATGTCCGAGATAGGAGTTATGTCGAAATTAAGATATTGGGCCAATATTAGCATGAAACAGACACGAAAAATCGCACTTCAATGAGTTCAGCTTCTGAGCTCACGAACCCCTTAGAAATGGTAAAAAACCACTTCAGGCTTTTGGTTCGTTCAATTCTGATGTCCGAGCTAGGAGTTATGGCCTAATTACGATTTTGGGCACAGATGAGTAGTATACAGACACAAAAAATCTGTCTGCAAGGAATTCAGCTTCTGAGCTCAGAACCCCTTAGAAATGGTAAAACAAACATGTCAGGCTTTGGAATCGTTCAATAATGATGCCCGAGCTGAGAGTTAGGCCTAAATTACGATGTTGGGCCAAGATGAATAGGAAACAGACACCAAAAATCGTACTTCAACGAATTCAGCTTCTGAACTCACGAACCACTTAGAAATGGTAAAAAAATAATTCAAGCTTTTGAATCCCTCAATTCTAATGCCCGAGCTAGGTGTTAGACCCAAATTACGATTTAAGGCCAGAATGAGCAAGAAACGGACGCGAAAAATCGGACTTCAACGAATTTAGCTTCCCAACTCAGGAACCCCTTAGAAATTGTAAAAAAAAACATTTCAGGTTTTGAGTCGCTCAATTTTGAGGTCCAAGCTAGGAATTAGTCCCAAATTACAATTTTGAGCCAAGATGAGAAGGACACAGACGCGAAAATCGGGGCTGCAAGGAATTCTGCTTATGAGCTCATGAACCCCTTAGAAATGGTAAAAAAAAAAACATGTTAGGCTTTGGAATCGCTCAATTCTGATGTCCGAGCTAGGAGTTAGGTCGAAATTATGATGTTGGGCCAAGATAAGCAAGAAACATATACCAAAAATCGGACTTCAACGAATTAAGATTCTGAGCTCACGAACCCCTTATAAATGGTAAAAAAACCAATTCAAGCTTTTGAATCGCTCAATTCTGATGTCCGAGCTAGGAGTTAGGCCCAAATTACGATTTTGGCCACAGATGAGTAGTAACAGACACAAAAAATCTAACTGCAAGGAATTCAGCTTCTGAGCTCACGAACCCCTTAGAAATGGTAAAAATAAACATGTCAGGCTTTGGAATTGCTCAATTATGATGTTCGAGCTAGGAGTTAGGCCTTAATTACGATGTTGGGCCAAGATGAGCAGAAAACAGACACGAAAAATCGTACTTTAACGAATTCAGCTTCTGAACTCACGAACCCCTTAGAGATGGTAAAATGACAATTCAGGCTTTTGAATCGCTCAATCCGAATGTCTGAGGTAGGAATTAGGTCCAAATTACGATTTTGGGCCAAGATGAGCAAGAAACGGACGCGAAAAATCGGATTTCAACGAATTAAGCTTATGAGCTCACGAACCCCTTAGAAATGCGAAAAAAACATATCAGGCTTTGGAGTCTCTCAATTCTTATGTCCGAGCTAGGAGTTAGGCCTAAATTACCATTTTGGGCCAAGATGAGCAAGAAACGGACGCGAAAAATTGGAATTCAACGAATTTAGCTTCTCAGCTCAAGAACCCTTAGTAATGGTAAAAATAATCATTTCATGCTTTTGAATCACTCAATTTTGAGGTCCGAGCTAGGAGTTAGTCCCGAATTACAATTTTGACCCAAGATGAGAAGGACACAGATGCAAGAAAATGGGCTGCAAGGAATTCAGGTTCTCAGCTCACGAGCCCCTTAGAAATGGTAAAAAAACATGTCAGGCTTTGGAAATATCAACTCTGATGTCCGAGATAGGAGTTAGGTCGAAATTATGATGTTGGGCCAATATTAGCATGAAACAGACACGAAAAATCGCACTTCAATGAATTGAGCTTTTGAGCTCACGAACCCCTTAGAAATGGTAAAAAACCAATTCAGGCTTTTGAATCGCTCAATTCTGATGCTCGAGCTAGGATATAGGCCCAAATTACGATTTTGGGCACAAATGAGTATTAAACAGACACAAAAAATCTGACTGCAAGTAATGAAGGTTCTGAGCTCACGAACCCCTTAGAAATGGTAAAAACACATGTCAGGTTTTGGAATCGCTCAATTATGATGTCCGAGCTAGGAGTTAGGCCAAAATATGATGTTGGGGTAAGATGCGTAGGAAATAGACACGAAAAATCGTACTTCAACGAATGAAGCTTCTGAGCTCACGAACCACTTAGAAATGGTAAAAAAAGAAATCAGGCTTTTGAATTGCTAAATTCTAATGTCCCAGCTAGGAGTTAGGCCGAAATTACAATTTTGGGCCAAGATGATCAAGAAACGGACGCGAAAAATCGGATTTCAACGAATTTAGATTCTCAGCTCACGAACCCCTTAGAAATGGTTAAAAAACATGTCAGGCTTTGGAATCGCTCAATTCTGATGTCCGAGATAGGAGTTAGGTCGAAATTACGATGTTGGGCCAAGATGAGCATGAAACAGACACGAAAAATCGGAGTTCAACGAATTCAGTTTCTGAGCTCACGAACCCCTTAGAAATGGTAAAAAAACCACTTCAGGCTTTTGGATCGCGCAATTCTGATGTCCGAGCTAGGAGTTATGCCCAAATTACGATTTTGGGCACAGATGAGTAGTATACAGACATAAAAAATCTGTCTGCAAGGAATTCAGCTTCTGAGCTCACGAACCCGTTAATGGTAGAACAAACATGTCAGGCTTTGGAATCGTTCAATATTGATTTGTCCGAGTTGGGAGTTAGGCCCAAATTACGATCTTGGCCAAGATGAGCAGGAAACACACACCAAAAATCGTACTTAAACGAATTCAGCTTCTGAGCTCACGAACCACTTAGAAATGGTAAAAAAATAATTTCAAGCTTTTGAATCCACTCAATTCTAATGCCCGAGCTAGGAGTTAGAACCAAATTACAATTTAGGGCCAGAATGAGCAAGAAACGGACGCGAAAAATCGGACTTCAACGAATTTAGCTTCTCAACTCAGGAACCCTTAGAAATGGTTAAAAAAAACATTTCACCTTTTGAATCGCTCAATTTTGAGGTCCAAGCTAGGAGTTAGTTCCCAAATTACACATTTTGAGCCAAGATGAGAAGGACACAGACGCAAAAAAATGGGATTGCAAGGAATTCAGCTTCTGAGCTCACGAAACCCCTTAGAAATGGTAAAAAAACATGTCAGGCTTTGGAATCGCTCAATTCTTCTGTCCGAGAGAGGAGTTAGGTCGAAATTACGATGTTGGGCCAATATTAGCATGAAACAAACACGAGAAATCGGACTTCAACGAATTAAGCTTCTGAGCTCACGAACCCCTTAGAAATGGTAAAAAACCAATATATGCTTTTGAATCGCTCATTTCTAATGTCCGAGCCAGAAGTTAGGCCAAATTATGATTTTGGGCACAGATGAGTACATGAAACAGACACAAAAAATCTGACTGCAAGGAATTCAGCTTCTGAGCTCACGAAGCCCTTAGAAATGGTTAAAAAAACATGCCAGGCTTTGGAATTCGGCTTCAATTATGATGTCCGAGCTCTAGGAGTTAGGCTTCAAATTATGATGTTGGGCCAAGAGATGAGCAGAAAAACAGACACGAAAAATCGTTACTGCAACAAATTCAGCTTTCTGAGCTCACGAACCCCTTAGGAAATGCGTAAAAAAACAATTTTAGGCTCAATACGATTTTTGGCCAAGATGAGTAAGTAACGGACGTGAAAAATTGGACTTCAACGAATTTAGCTTTTCAGCTCACGAACCCCTTGGATATGGTAAAAAAAACATTTCAGGCTTTTGAATCGCTTAATTTTGAGGTTCGAGCTAGGAGTTAGTCCCAAATTACAATTTTGAGCCAAGATGAGAAGGACAACAGACGTGAAAAATTGGGCTGCAAGGAATTAAGCCTTCTGAGCTAACGAGTCCCTTAGAAATAATAAAAAAACATGTCAAGCTTTGGAATCGCTCAATTTTAATGTCCGAGATAGGAGTTAGGTCGAAATTATGATGTTAGGCTAATATGAGCATGAAACAGACACGAAAAATCGTACTTCAACGAATTCAGCTTCTGAGCTCACGAACCCCTTAGAAATGATAAAAAACAATTCAGGGTTTTGAATCTCTCAATTCTAATGTCCGAGCTAGGAGTTAGGCCCAAATTACTATTTTTGGCCAAGATGAGCAAGAAACTTACGCAAAAAATCGGATTCAACGAATTTAGCTTCTCAGCTCACGAACCCCTTACATATGGTAAAAAAAAGACATTTCAGGGCTTTTGAATCGCTTAATTTTTGAAGGTTCGAGCTAGGATTTAGTCCCAAAATTACAATTTGAGCCAAGATGAGAGGACACAGACGCGAAAAATTGGGCTGCAAGGAATTCAGCTTCTGAGCTCACGAACCCTTTAGAAATGGTAAAAAAACATGTTAGGCTTTGGAATCGCTCAATTCTAATGCCTGAGCTAGGAGTTAGACCCAAATTACGATTTAGGGCCAGAATTGAGCAAGAAACGGACGCAGAAATATCGGACTTCAACGAATTTATGCTTCTCAACTCAGAAACCCCTTAGAAATGGTAAAAAAAAACATTTTAGGCTTTTGAAATCGCTCAATTTTGAGGTCCGAGCTGGAGTTAGTCCCAAATTACAATTTAGAGCCAAGATGAGAAGGACACAGACGAGAAAAATTGGGCTGCAAGGAATTCAACTTCTGAGCTCACGAACCCCTTAGAAATGGTAAAAAACATGCCAGGCTTTGGAATCGCTCAATTCGGAAGTCCGAGATAAGAATTATGTCAAAATTACGATGTTGGGCCAAGATTTGCGTGAAACAGACACAAAAAATCGGACTTCAACGAATTCAGCTTCTTAGCTCACAAACCCCTTAAATATGGTAAAAAACCAATTCAGGCTTTTGAATCGCTCAATTATGATGTCCGAGCTAGGAGTTAGTTCCAAATTACGATTGGGCACAGATGAGTAGTAAAGAGACACAAAAATCTGACTGCAATCAATTCAGCTTATGAGCTCACGAACCACATAGAAATGGTTAAAAAACATGTCAGGCTTTAGAATCGCTCAATTATGATTTCCGGGCTAGGAGTTAGGCCTAAATTATGATGTTGGGTCACGATGAGTAGGAAACAGACATGAAAAATCGGACTTCAGCGAATTAAGCTTCTGAGCTCACCAACCCCTTAGAAATGGTAAAAAAAACATATCAGGCTTCGGAATCTCTCAATTCTTATGTCTGAGCTAGGAGTTAGGCCTAAATTACGATTTTGGGCCAAGATGAGCAAGAAGACGGACGCGAAAAAATCAGACTTCACGAATTAGCTTCTCAGCTCACGAACCTTTAGAAATGGTAAAAAAAATATTTCAGCCTTTTGAATCGCTTAATTTTGAGGTCCAACCTAGGAGTTAGTCCCAAATTACAATTTTGAGCCAAGATGAGACGGACAATGACGCGAAAAATGGGGATGCAAGGAATTCTGCTTCTGAGCTCACGAACCCCTTTGAAATGGTAAAAAAAAACATGTCAGGCTTTGGAATCCCTCAATTCTGATGTCCGAGCTAGGAGTTAGGTCGAAATTACGATGTTGGGCCAAGATAAGCAAGAAACATATATGAAAATCGGACTTCAACGAATTCAGCTTCTAAGCTCACGAACCCCTTATAAATGGTAAAAAACCAATTCAGGCTTTTGAATCGCTCAATTCTGATGTCCGAGCTAGGAGTTAGGCCCAAATTACGATTTTGGAACAGAGAGTTAGTAAACAGATAAAAAAAAATCTGACTGCAAAGAATTCAGCTTTTTAGCTCACGAACCCTTAGAAATGGTAAAAATAAACATGTCAGGCTTTGGAATTGCTTAATTATGATGTCAAAGCTAGGAGTTAGGCCTAAATTACGATGTTGGGCCCAGATGAGCAGAAAACAGACACGAAAAATCTTGCTTCAACGAATTCAGCTTCTGAACTCACGAATCCCTTAGAGAGGGTAAAAAGACAATTCAGGCTTTTGAATCGCTTAATTCGAATGTCCGAGGTAGGAATTAGGCCCAAATTACGATTTCGGGCCAAGATGAGCAAGAAACGGACGCGAAAAATCGGACTTCAACGAATTAAGCTTCTGAGCTCACGAACCCCTTAGAAATTAGAAAAAACATATCAGGCTTTGGAATCTCTCAATTCTTATGTCCGAGCTAGGAGTTAGGCCTAAATTACCATTTTGGGCCAAGATGAGCAAGAAACGGACGCGAAAAATCGGACTTCAACGAATTTAGCTTCTCAGCTCACGAACCCTTAGTAATGGTAAAAAAAATCATTTCAGGCTTTTGAATCGCTCAATTTTGAGGTCCGAGCTAGTAGTTAGTCCCAAATTACAATTTTGACCCAAGATGAGAAGGACACAGAGGCGAGGAAATGGGCTGCAAGGAATTCAGGTTCTGAGCTCAACCCCTTATAAATGGTAAAAAAACATGCCAGGCCTTGGAATCACTCAACTCTGATGTCCGAGCTAGGAGTTAGGCCTAAATTACGATGTTGGACAAGATGAATAGGAAACAGACACCAAAAATCGTACTTCAACGAATTCAGCTTCTGAGCTCACGAACCACCTAGAAACGGTAAAAAAATAATTCAAGCTTTTGAATCCCTCAATTCTAATGCCCGAGCTAGGTGTTAGACCCAAATTACGATTTAAGGCCAGAATGAGCAAGAAGAAACGGACGCGAAAAATCGGACTTCAACGAATTTAGCTTCTCAACTCAGGAACCCCTTAGAAATTGTAAAAAAAAAACATTTCAAGTTTTGAGTCGCTCAATTTTGAGGTCCAAGCTAGGAGTTAGACCCAAATTACAATTTTGAGCCAAGATGAGAAGGACACAGACCCGAAAAATGGGGCTGCAAGGAATTCTGCTTATGAGCTCATGAACCCCTTAGAAATGGTAAAAAAAAAACATGTTAGGGTTTGGAATCGCTCAATTCTGATGTCTGAGCTAGGAGTTAGGTCGAAATTATGATGTTCGGTCAAGATAAGCAAGAAACATATACCAAAAATCGGACTTCAACGAATTCAGATTCTGAGCTCACGAACCCCTTATAAATGGTAAAAAACCAATTCAGGCTTTTGAATCGCTCAATTCTGATGTCCGAGTTGGGAGTTAGGCCCAAATTACGATTTTGGCCACCGATGAGTAGTAAACAGATACAAAAAATCTAACTGCAAAGAATTCATCTTCTGAGCTCACGAACCCCTTAGAAATGGTAAAAATAAACATGTCAGGCTTTGGAATTGCTCACTTATGATGTTCGAGCTAGGAGTTAGGCCTTAATTACGATGTTGGGCCAAGATGAGCAGAAAACGGACACGAAAAATCGTACTTTAACGAATTCAGCTTCTGAACTCACGAACCCCTTAGAGATGGTAAAAAGACAATTCAGGCTTTTGAATCGCTCAATTCGAATGTCCGAGGTAGGAATTTGGCCCAAATTACGAGTTTGGGCCAAGATGAGCAAGAAACGGACGCGAAAAATCGAATTTCAACGAATTAAGCTTCTGAGTCCGAAACCCCTTGAAATGGGAAAAAAACATATCAGGCTTTGGAATCTTCAGTTCTTATGTCCGAGCTAGGAGTTAGGCCTAAATTACGATTTTGGGCCAAGATGAGCAAGAAACGGACGCGAAAAATCGGACTTCAACGAATTTAGCTTCTCAGCTCACGAACCCTAGTAAATGGTAAAAAAAAATCATTTCACGCTTTTGAATCGCTCAATTTGAGGTCCGAGCTAGGAGTTAGTCCCAGATTACAATTTTGACCCAAGATAAGAAGGACACAGATGCGAGGAAATGGGCTGCAACGAATTCAGGTTCTGAGCTCACGACCCCTTAGAAATGGTAAAAAAACATGCCAGGCCTTGGAATCACTCAACTCTGATGTCCGAGCTAGGAGTTAGGCCTAAATTACGATGTTGGGCCAAGATGAATAGGAAACAAACACCAAAAATCGTACTTCAACGAATTCAGCTTCTGAGCTCACGAACCACTTAGAAATGGTAAAAAAATAATTCAAGCTTTTGAATCCCTCAATTCTAATGCCCGAGCAAGGTGTTAACCCAAATTACGATTTAAGGCCAAGATGAGCAAAAAATAGACGCGAAAAATCGGACTTCAACGAATTTAGCTTCTCAACTCAGGAACCCCTTAGAAATTGTAAAAAAAAACATTTCAGGTTTTGAGTCGCTCAATTTTGAGGTCCAAGCTAGGAGTTAGTCCCAAATTACAATTTTGAGCCAAGATGAGAAGGACACAGACGTGAAAAATTGGGCTGCAAGGAATTAAGCTTCTGAACTAACGAGTCCCTTAGAAATAGTAAAAAAACATGTCAAGCTTTGGAATCGCTCAATTTTAATGTCCGAGATAGGAGTTAGGTCGAAATTATGATGTTAGGCTAATATGAGCATGAAACAGACACGAAAAATGGTACTTCAACGAATTCAGCTTCTGAGCTCACGAACCCCTTAGAAATGATAAAAACCAATTCACGGTTTTGAATTGCTCTATTCTAATGTCCGAGCTAGGAGTTAGGCCCAAATTATTATTTTTGGCCAAGATGAGCAAGAAACTTACGCAAAAAATCGGATTTCAACGAATTTAGCTTCTCAGCTCACGAACCCCTTACATATGGTAAAAAAAACATTTCAGGCTTTTGAATCGCTTAATTTTGAGGTTCGAGTTAGGATTTAGTCCCAAATTACAATTTTGAGCTAAGATGAGAAGGACACAGACGCGAAAAATGGGCTGCAAGGAATTCAGCTTCTGAGCTCACGAACCCTTTAGAAATGGTAAAAAACATGTTAGGCTTTGGAATCGCTCAATTCTAATGCCTGAGCTAGGAGTTAGACCCAAATTACGATTTAGGGCCAGAATGAGCAAGAAACGGACGCAAAATATCGGACTTCAACGAATTTATCTTCTCAACTCAGGAACCCCTTAGAAATGGTTAAAAAACATTTTAGGCTTTTGAATCGCTCAATTTTGAGGTCCGAGCTTGGAGTTAGTCCCAAATTACAATTTAGAGCCAAGATGAGAAGGACACAGACGAGAAAAATTGGGCTGCAAGGAATTCAGCTTTTGAGCTCACGAACCCCTTAGAAATGGTAAAAAACATGCCAGGCTTTGAATCGCTCAATTCTGAAGTCCGAGATAAGAATTATGTCAAAATTACGATGTTGGGCCAAGATTTGCGTGAAACAGACACAAAAAATCGGACTTCAACGAATTCAGCTTCTGAGCTCACAAACCCCTTAAATATGGTAAAAAACCAATTCAAGCTTTTGAATCGCTCAATTATGAAGTCCGAGCTAGGAGTTAGGCCCAAATTACGATTGGGCACAGATGAGTAGTAAAGAGACACAAAAATCTGACTGCAATCAATTCAGCTTCTGAGCTCACGAACCACATAGAAATGGTTAAAAAACTTGTCAGGCTTTAGAATCGCTCAATTATGATTTCCGGGCTAGGAGTTAGGCCTAAATTATGATGTTGGGTCACGATGAGTAGGAAACAGACATTAAAAATCGGACTTCAGCGAATTAAGCTTCTGAGCTCACCAACCCCTTAGAAATGGTAAAAAAAAACATATCAGGCTTCGGAATTTCTCAATTCTTATGTCTGAGCTAGGAGTTAGGCCTAAATTACGATTTTGGGCCAAGATGAGCAAGAAACGGACGCGAAAAATTAGACTTCAACGAATTAGCTTCTCAGCTCACGAACATTTAGAAATGGTAAAAAAAATATTTCAGCCTTTTGAATCGCTTAATTTTGAGGTCCAAGCTAGGAGTTAGTCCCAAATTACAATTTTGAGCCAAGATGAGAAGGACAATGACGCAAAAAATGGGGATGCAAGGAATTCTGCTTCTGAGCTCACGAACCCTTTGAAATGGTAAAAAAAAAATGTCAGGCTTTGGAATCGCTCAATTCTGATGTCCGAGCTAGGAGTTAGGTCGAAATTACGATGTTGGGCCAAGATAAGCAAGAAACATATATGAAAAATCGGACTTCAACGAATTCAGCTTCTGAGCTCACGAACCCCTTATAAATTGTAAAAAACCAATTCAAGCTTTTGAATCGCTCAATTCTGAAGTCCGAGCTAGGAGTTAGGCCCAAATTACGATTTTGGGCACAGATGAGTAGTAAACAGATAAAAAAAATCTGACAGCAAAGAATTCAGCTTTTTAGCTCACGAACCCCTTAGAAATGGTAAAAATAAACATGTCAGGCTTTGGAATTGCTTAATTATGATGTCCGAGCTAGGAGTTAGGCCTAAATTACGATGTTGGGCCCAGATGAGCAGAAAACAGACACGAAAAATCGTACTTTAACGAATTCAGCTTCTGAACTCACGAATCCCTTAGAGAGGGTAAAAAGACAATTCAGGCTTTTGAATCGCTTAATTCGAATGTCCGAGGTAGGAATTAGGCCCAAATTACGATTTCGGGTCAAGATGAGCAAGAAACGGACACGAAAAATCGGACTTCAACGAATTAAGCTTCTGAGCTCACGAACCCCTTAGAAATTAGAAAAAACATATCAGGCTTTGGAATCTCTCAATTCTTATGTCCGAGCTAGGAGTTAGGCCTAAATTACCATTTTGGGCCAAGATGAGCAAGAAACGGACGCGAAAAATCAGACTTCAACGAATTTAGCTTCTCAGCTCACGGACCCTTAGTAATGGTAAAAAAATCATTTCAGGCTTTTGAATCGCTCAATTTTGAGGTCTGAGCTAGTAGTTAGTCCCAAATTACAATTTTGACCCAAGATGAGAAGGACACAGAGGCGAGGAAATGGGCTGCAAGGAATTCAAGTTCTGAGCTCACGACCCCTTAGAAATGGTAAAAAAACATGCCAGGCCTTGGAATCACTCAACTCTGATGTCCGAGCTAGGAGTTAGGCCTAAATTACGATGTTGGGACAAGATGAATAGGAAACAGACACCAAAAATCGTACTTCAACGAATTCAGCTTCTGAGCTCACGAACCACCTAGAAACGGTAAAAAAATAATTCAAGCTTTTGAATCCCTCAATTCTAATGCCCGAGCTAGGTGTTAGACCCAAATTACGATTTAAGGCCAGAATGAGCAAGAAACGGACGCGAAAAATCGGACTTCAACGAATTTAGCTTCTCAACTCAGGAACCCCTTAGAAATTGTAAAAAAAAACATTTCAAGTTTTGAGTCGCTCAATTTTGAGGTCCAAGCTAGGAGTTAGACCCAAATTACAATTTTGAGCCAAGATGAGAAGGACACAGACGCGAAAAATGGGGCTGCAAGGAATTCTGCTTATGAGCTCATGAACCCCTTAGAAATGGTAAAAAAAAAAACATGTTAGGGTTTGGAATCGCTCAATTCTGATGTCCGAGCTAGGAGTTAGGTCGAAATTATGATGTTGGGTCAAGATAAGCAAGAAACATATACCAAAAATCGGACTTCAACGAATTCAGATTCTGAGCTCACGAACCCCTTATAAATGGTAAAAAACCAATTCAAGCTTTTGAATCGCTCAATTCTGAAGTCCGAGCTAGGAGTTAGGCCCAAATTACGATTTTGGGCACAGATGAGTAGTAAACAGATACAAAAAATCTAACTGCAAAGAATTCAGCTTCTGAGCTCACGAACCCCTTAGAAATGGTAAAAATAAACATGTCAGGCTTTGGAATTGCTCAATTATGATGTTCGAGCTAGGAGTTAGGCCTTAATTACGATGTTGGGCCAAGATGAGCAGAAAACGGACACGAAAAATCGTACTTTATCGAATTCAGCTTCTGAACTCACGAACCCCTTAGAGATGGTAAAAAGACAATTCAGGCTTTTGAATCGCTCAATTCGAATGTCCGAGGTAGGAATTAGGCCTAAATTACGAGTTTGGGCCAAGATGAGCAAGAAACGGACGCGAAAAATCGAATTTCAACGAATTAAGCTTCTGAGCTCACTAACCCCTTAGAAATGGGAAAAAAACATATCAGGCTTTGGAATCTCTCAATTCTTATGTCCGAGCTAGGAGTTAGGCCTAAATTACCATTTTGGGCCAAGATGAGCAAGAAACGGACGCGAAAAATCGGACTTCAACGAATTTAGCTTCTCAGCTCACGAACCCTTAGTAATGGTAAAAAAATCATTTCAAGCTTTTGAATCGCTCAATTTTGAGGTCCGAGCTAGGAGTTAGTCCCAGATTACAATTTTGACCCAAGATAAGAAGGACACAGATGCGAGGAAATGGGCTGCAAGGAATTCAGGTTCTGAGCTCACGACCCCTTAGAAATGGTAAAAAAACATGCTAGGCCTTGGAATCACTCAACTCTGATGTCCGAGCTAGGAGTTAGGCCTAAATTACGATGTTGGGCCAAGATGAATAGGAAACAAACACCAAAAATCGTACTTCAACGAATTCAGCTTCTGAGCTCACGAACCACTTAGAAATGGTAAAAAAATAATTCAAGCTTTTGAATCCCTCAATTCTAATGCCCGAGCAAGGTGTTAGACCCAAATTACGATTTAAGGCCAGAATGAGCAAGAAACGGACGCGAAAAATCGGACTTCAACGAATTTAGCTTCTCAACTCAGGAACCCCTTAGAAATTGTAAAAAAAAACATTTCAGGTTTTGAGTCGATCAATTTTGAGGTCCAAGCTAGGAGTTAGTCCCAAATTACAATTTTGAGCCAAGATGAGAAGGACACAGACGCGAAAAATGGGGCTGCAAGGAATTCTGCTTATGAGCTCATGAACCCCTTAGAAATGGTAAAAAAAAACATGTTAGGGTTTGGAATCGCTCAATTCTGATGTCCGAGATAGGAGTTAGGTCGAAATTATGATGTTGGGCCAAGATAAGCAAGAAACATATACCAAAAATCGGACTTCAACGAATTCAGATTCAGAGCTCACGAACCCCTTATAAATGGTAAGAAACCAATTCAGGCTTTTGAATCGCTCAATTCTGATGTCCGAGCTAGGAGTTAGGCCCAAATTACGATTTTGGGCACAGATGAGTAGTAAACAGATACAAAAAATCTGACTGCAAGGAATTCAGCTTCTGAGCTCACGAACCCCTTAGAAATGGTAAAATAAACATGTCAGGCTTTGGAATTGCTCAATTATGATGTTCGAGCTAGGAGTTAGGCCTTAATTACGATGTTGGGCCAAGATGAGCAGAAAACGGACACGAAAAATCGTACTTTAACGAATTCAGCTTCTGAACTCACGAACCCCTTAGAGATGGTAAAAGGACAATTCAGGCTTTTGAATCACTCAATTCAAATGTCCAAGGTAGGAATTAGGCCCAAACTACGAGTTTGGGCAAGATGAGCAAGAAACGGACGCGAAAAATAGAATTTCAACGAATTAAGCTTCTGAGCTCACGAACCCCTTAGAAATGGGAAAAAAACATATCAGGCTTTGGAATCTCTCAATTCTTATGTCCGAGCTAGGAGTTAGGCATAAATTACCATTTTGGGCCAAGATGAGCAAGAAACGGACGCGAAAAATTGGAATTCAACGAATTTAGCTTCTCAGCTCACGAACCCTTAGTAATGGTAAAAATAATCATTTCAGGCTTTTGAATCGCTCAATTTTGAGGTCCGAGCTAGGAGTTAGTCCCAAATTACAATTTTGACCCAAGATGAGAAGGACACAGATGCGAGAAAATGGGCTGCAAGGAATTCAGGTTCTGAGCTCACGAGCCCCTTAGAAATGGTAAAAAAACATGTCAGGCTTTGGAAATATCAACTCTGGGCCAATATTAGCATGAAACAGACACAAAAAATCGCACTTCAATGAATTCAACTTTTGAGCTCACTAACCCCTTAAAAATGGTAAAAAATCAATTCAGGCTTTTGAATCGCTCAATTCTGATGCTCGAACTAGGATTTAGTCCCAAATTACGATTTTGGGCACAGATGAGTAGTAAACAGACACAAAAATCTGACTGCAAGGAATTCAGCTTCTGAGCTCACGAACCCTTAGAAATGGTAAAACAAACATGTCAGGCTTTGGAATCGTTCAATTATGATGTCCGAGCTGGGAGTTAGGCCCAAATTACGATGTTGGCGAAGATTTGCAGGAAACAGACACCAAAAATCGTACTTCAACGAATTCAGCTTCTGAGCTCACGAACCACTTAGAAATGGTAAAAAAATAATTCAAGCTTTTGAGTCCCTCAAATCTAATGCCCGAGCTAGGAGTTAGACCCAAATTACAATTTAGGGCCAGAATGAGCAAGAAACGGATGCGAAAAATCGGAATTCAACGAATTTAGCTTCTCAACTCAGGAACCCCTTAGAAATGGTAAAAAAAACATTTCAGGCTTTTGAATCGCTCAATTTTGAGGTCCGAGTTAGGAGTTAGTCCCAAATTACAATTTTGAGCCAAGATGAGAAGGACACAGACGAGAAAAAATGGGCTGCAAGGAATTCAGCTCACGAACCCCTTAGAAATGGTAAAAAAAACATGTCAGGCTTTGGAATCGCTCAATTTTAATGTCCGAGATAGGAGTTAGGTCGAAATTATGATGTTGGGCCAATATGAGCATGAAACAGACACGAAAAATCGTACTTCAACGAATTCAGCTTCTGAGCTCACGAACCCCTTAGAAATGATAAAAAACAATTCAGGGTTTTGAATCGCTCAATTCTAATGTCGGAGATAGGAGTTAGTCCCAAATTACTATTTTTATCCAAGATGAGCAAGAAACTTACGCAAAAAATCGGATTTCAACGAATTTAGCTTCTCAGCTCACGAACCCCTTACATATGGTAAAAAAAACATTTCAGGCTTTTGAATCGCTTAATTTTGAGGTCCGAGCTAGGATTTAGTCCCAAATTACAATTTTGAGCCAAGATGAGAAGGACACAGACGCGAAAAATTGGGCTGCTAGGAATTCAGCTTTTAAGCTCACGGACCCCTTAGAAATGGTAAAAAACATGTCAGGCTTTGGAATCGCTCAATTCTGATGTCCGAGATAGGAGTTAGGTCGAAATTACGATGTTGGGCCAAGATGAGCATAAAAAGACACGAAAAATCGAACTTCAACGAATTCAGCTTTCGAGCTCACGAACCCCTTAGAAATGGTAAAAAACCAATTCAGGCTTTTGAATCACTCAATTCTGGTGTCCGAGCTAGGAGTTAGGCCCAAATTACGATTTTCGACACATTTGAGTAGTAAACAGACACAAAAAATCTGCTTGCAAAGAATTCAGGTTCTGAGCTAACGAACCTCTTAGAAATGGTAAAAAAAACATGTCAGGCTTTGGAATCGCTCAATTATGATGTCCGAGCTAGGAGTTAGGCCCCAATGACGATGTCGGGCCAAGATGAGAAGGACACAGACGCAAAAAATTGGGCTGCAAGGAATTCAGCTCTTGAGCTCACGAACCCCTTAGAAATGGAAAAAAAAAACATGTCAGGCTTTGGAATCGCTCAATTCTGATGTACGAGATAGGAGTTAGGTCGAAATTACGATGTTGGGCCTAGATGAGCATGAAACAGACACGAAAAATCGTATTTCAACGAATGCAGCTTCTGAGCTCACGAACCACTTAGAAATGGTAAAAAAACAATTCAATGTTCGAGCTAGGAGTTAGGCCCAAATTACGATTTTAGCCAAGATGAGCAAGAAACGGACGCGAAAAATCGGACTTCAACGAGTTTAGCGTCTCAGCTCACGAACCTCTTAGATATGGTAAAATAACATTTCAGGCTTTTGAATAGCTTAATTTTGAGGTCCAAGCTAGGAGTTAGTCCCAAATTACAATTTTAAGCCAACATGAGAAGGAGACAGATGCGAAAAATTGGGCTTCAAGGAATTCAGCTTCCGAGCTCACGAGCCCCTTAGAAATGGTAAAAAAAACATGTCGGGATTTGGAATCGCTTAATTTTGAGGTTTGAGCTAGGAGTTCGGCCCAAATTACCATGTTGGGCCAAGATAAGAAGGAAACAGACACGAAAAATCGTACTTCAATGAATGCATCTTCTGAGCTCACGAACCACTTAGAAATGGTAAAAAAACAATTCAGGCTTTTGAATTGCTCAATTCTAATGTCCGAGCTAAGAGTTAGGCCCCAATTACGATATTGGGCCAAGATGAGCAAGAAACGGACTCGAAAAATCGGACTGCAAGGAATTCATCTTCTGAGCTCACGAACCCTTTAGTAATGGGAAAAAACATGTCAGGTTTTGCAATCGCTCAATTCTGATATCCGAGATAGGAGTTAGGCCCAAATTACGATTTTGGGCACAAATGAGTAGTAAACAGACACAAAAAATCAGACTGCAAAGAATTCAGCTTCTGAGCTCACGAACCCTTATAAGTGGTAAAAAAACAATTCACGCTTTGGATTCGCTCAATTCTGATGTCCGTGCTAGGAGTTAAGCCCAAATTACGATTTTGGGCCAAGATGAGCAAGAAACGGATGCGATAAATTGGAATTCAACTCATTTAGCTTCTCAGCTCACGAACCCTTAGAAATGGTAAAAAAACAAATCATTTCAGGTTGTTGAATCGCTCAATTTTGAGGTCGGAGCTAGGAGTTAGTCTCAGATTACAATTTTGAGCCAAGATGATAAGGAAACAGACGCGAAAATTTGGGTTGCAAGGAATTTAGCTTCTGAGCTCACGAACCCCTTAGAAATGGTAAAAAGAAAATATCAGGCTTTAGAATCGCTCAATTATGATGTCCGAGATAGAAGTTAGGTCGAAATTACGATGTTCGGGCAAGATGAGCATGAAACAGACACGAAAAATTGGACTTCAACAAATTCAACTTCTAGGCTCACGAATTTCTTAGAAATGGTAAAAAAAATCCAGGCTTTTGAATCGCTTAATTATGATGTCCGAGCTAGGAGTTAAGCCAAAATTACGATTTTATGCCAAGATGAGCAAGAAACGGACGTGAAAAATC